>NC_041217.1:82726075-82808636 GCF_002837175.3 Physeter macrocephalus | reverse complement strand
GCTCAGCGACCGTAGCCCACGGGCCCAGCCGCTCCGCGGCATGTGGGATCTTCCCAGACCGGGGCGCGAACCGGCGTCCCCTGCATCGGCAGGCGGATTCTCAACCACTGTGCCACCAGGGAAGCCCCTGAACGATCTTTTAACTACTATTTTCTACTGAAAGTTGGGACAAGCCTCTTTGTCTGCAAAAAGAGAACATTTTACGGCTTAGCTTTATGGCCATCCTCTCCTTTCAATCAACAATATTAGAACATATTACAAAGTTGTTACTCAACCAAAATATTTTTTGTTCCTTTTGAACTTTTTTTGTGACATTTCCATCTGGATTTCCCAATGGTATCTACAAATTGATATATCCAAACCAAACATTTCCCCCCCCAAATCAGCTTCTCCTTCAAATGACTCTTAACCTTTATATGTTACCCTCCAGTTTTCCCATTCTATTTGTGACAGATACCCTAGTTGTCTATTCAAAAATCATTTTCTCTTTTTTCTTGCTAACAAAAGTTAACTAATGTTGACAAATATTAACTGATGTGCTCAGCCAAACAACTATATTTGCTAGACCTCTTTGCAGTGAGAGTGGCCATGTGACACAGTCTGGCCAATGGGATAGAAGCAGAATTGCTGGGCAGGATGTCTGGAAAAGCTCTTTTAAAAGAGGCCAACTCAGCTAGCATATGTTTTGCCTTTTGCCCTTCTTCTTATTCCTGCCTGGAATAAGAAAATATCTGGGTAGGTTGAGTGCAAATCAACAATTGTTTTAACACAAGTGACAAGCAGGACAAAAGCCACGTGTGAAGAATGCCTAAGCAGAAAGAAAGGGCCTGGGTTCCTGATGGTATCCTGAAGCCACCACAGTAGCCCTGGACTGCCCACCTCCAGACTTCATAATATATGAGAAAATAAATTTGTTTTATCCACTGATTAGTCTGGGTTTTTTAGCTACTAGCAACCAATGTAATTCTAACTGATAAGTCATGAGTTACTTCAAATTCAGATAATTGCAATAGATTCTAATTATTTTCCCTGTCACCAATCCATATTGCAAAATACTGCCAGGCTAAATCTTCTTGAAACACAACTTTGATCATTATATTCTCAGTTCAAAAACATTCACTAACTATTCATTCATTGTTTCAACAAATATTTCTTGGGCACTTAAGAAGACCAAGTTTATGTGGTTAAGGTGAACTAGACCTCGGTTCTAATTCTGTTTCCTCCTCTTACTAGTTGTGTGGCCTCAACTTTTGAAAACCTAACCAGACACTGTCCTGAGCAATGCCATTTAGTGAACAAGAGAGACAAGGCCTCTGCTTATATTCTAATGGGCAATACACAATAATTTCAGGTAGTAATGGGTGTTATGAAGAAAACAAGAAAAGGTTATTTCTAGTGATGAGAGATGGTTTTCAGCCAATCCTATAATGGAGGACAGGAGTAGATCACTTCTCAGAACTGTTTAGTAGTATAGATTTTTAGATACCTCACACAAGTCTCTACTGGATCATGAAAGACTTTATCCATGCAAATGGCCGAACTTCTTGAATAAATTTCCCTATCAATATGGAGCACTACAGAGAAAACAAAGTTCCTCGAACCTATGGGATCATCCTCGCTACTTCATGGTCTTATCCCACTGATGTCCCCTCAAACATTTTTAATATACCCACCCATTTTACAGTCCAAAACCCTTTTTCATAAATGCACTCTTTTCAAGAATTCATGACCCACCTGTGGAACTGCAATTAGTTCAGTATGGTTGGGACTGAAGAGCCTCAGATTGTAGTCTGAAAAAGTCCTGGCCAGGCCAATGGGGAGCTCCCTAAAAAGACTGCCATTATAGGAATTCAGGACTGAGCAGAATTGGTCCAACTCTATACCCTCATCATGGTCAATCATTGACAGTGGGATGGTGAGGGTGGGTACTGAGCATGGCTTCAAGGTTGCAGATGAAAAGGTGTGGAAACTGGAAGCTGTTCAAGGGCCTCTTCTCCCACCTCTGTATTTATTGATTTATTTTTGCCACACCATGTGGCATCTTAGTTCCCTGACCAGGGATTGAACCCACACCCCCTGCAATGGAAGCACGGAGTCTTAACCGCTGGACTGCCAGGGAAGCCCCTGTTTGAGAAGCTTTAGAGGAGCCATGAGAGTAGAGGAGGCTTGATGATTATGAGTTGAATAGTGCATGGGAGCTGAGGAAGGTGGAGACTCTTCTTTCCTAATGATGTTGGCAGAGAGTGGAAGGAGAAAAAATAGAATGATAACTAGAGGGAACTAGGGTCAAAGGAGCAGATTTATAGAATTCTAGGAGCAGAAACAAGTAGATGGAAGAAAGTAAACATATAAAGAGAGTGGAAACTACAGGTCAGAACAAGTTTCCAGTCTTGGAGGACATGAGAGGAGGTGGAAGCCAGACCCAGGTGGAGGAAGAACCTGGAAGAGAGGAGAGGCGCTTTATTGCTGAGTCTGGAGTGGAGGAGGGGAGAAGAATGCAGACAGAGACACTCTGAGATGTGGGGGTAGTGTTTGGGGTAGTCAAGGCCTGTGTAATTTTTAATATTCCTGATTCACTTAGTAAGTAAATTAAGGATTATAAAGTTGTTAGCAGGTAGAAATGTCCAGACAAATGTTGGTAGGTGTAAGTATTGGGGAAAAGTGCAGGACAAATTTCAAGTCTTTACCATCAAATTAAAAATGAAAAGATCTTAAGAAACTGCTGTCTTTTGGGAAATTCCACCTGATGCAGGTAAGAAAATATGATTGATTATACTATGAAGAGTTTCTAAAACTGCATATATTGTAACACTCCGTTTTAAAAAAAATTTAGTTTTTTTTTGTTTTCCCACACAATTTGAAGAGAATTTGATTATAAAAAAGAACCAGTTTCTTGATAATACTCAATGTTTAATATATGGGGAAACAGACACTCATGTGGTTGGTGAAAGTGTAAGATTTTAGCCTTTCTGGAAGGAAATTTGGCAATATATTTATCAAAAACCTTTAAAAATATGCTTATCCATTGATAAAACAATTTAATTTTTGTGACTTTATGTTAAGAAAATTATTATACAAGTGCTCAAAGATGTGTTTCAATAATGTTAATTGTAGCCAAACTTATAAGAATCAAAAAGTAGGAACAGGGACTTCCCTGGTGGTCCAGTGGTTAAGAATCCGCCTTCCAATGCAGGGGACGTGGGTTTGATCCCTGGTCGGGGAACTAAGATCCCACATGTAGCAGGGCAACTAAGCCTGAGCGCTGCAACTACTGAGCCCACGAGCTCTGGAGCCTGTGCGCCACAGCTAGAGAGAAGCCCGAGTGCCGCAATGAAGAGCCTGTGCACTGCAACAAAGACCCAAAGCAGCCAAATAAATAAATAAATATTTTTTAAAAAGTAGGAACAACTGCAGTAGAAGATTGATTAAAGTACGGTACAACCATAATATAAAATACCATTCAGTCATTAACATGATGAGTAGATGAATATATATTAACCTGGAAGACATTCAAAGATTTTTATTAAGTGAAAAAGCATTTTACAAGGATGTATACATAATATAATCTTGTTTTCATTAAAAAAAAAAAGAAAGGCATTTAATTTATGTATCAATATAGACGTTGAAAACAGCCTGGACAACTTATACCAGTGTTCTGTCTGCGCGGTGGAATTATGGCAATTTTTTACTTTTTTCTTTTGTCTTATTTGCATTTTCTACCATGAACAAGTATTATTTTTGTCATTAAAAAACTGAATTTAAAGCAAAACAAAACATATTCTGGTCCTATTATCATCTACAGCCCTTAAGGAAAAATGTCCAGAAGTTCCCTTAAATGGGACAAGTCTATCTACTCATTCTTTTTCTGTAATTAAACTTGGTTTTTCTTCAAGCATCGGTATATAAACTAGTCTCATTTAATTCTATTTTTGCTTTAGTTTTTAGCAAAAGAAAATCATTATTTTCTATGTCTTTTAAAAATTGTTAATGTGAATATTTCATCCAAATTATGGACTACATTGGTTGGAGCTTACCCAGATGCTTCCCATCATTTAGAACATTATTCGAATGGAAAACATTCAGAGTTCCAAATAACAAATTTACAAACTATTTTTTAAAGCGGAGATTTATTGTATTTTATCAAGTTAGAGATACCTGTAACCTGAGGCTCTACAGGAAGGAGATGACAGACACATAACAGGAATGAGCTGTGCACAGGCAATCACTGCTGCCTGGCTTTTTTGTCCAGAAAGCCCTTCTTCTAGTCTACTATAGCAGGTTTCTGTCCCTGCTGTGAAAACTGCTGGGAGCGCCCAGCCCTTTCCAGCCTGCTCTTCACCCCACCCTCCTCCATGCCCTCACAGTCACGCATGGTTCAGATGCCAAAGCGTTCTATGGGGCTCAGGGCTACCAGCAGTAAACTTTCAGGATGCGCTTAATCCTTTGTAACATTGCTTCAGTGTCAGCAGTTCTGAGTTCATTACAACCTCTGGTTTGGAATACAGCCCTTTTGCCAGCAGCAACTATGGACTATTTTTGTCACCCTGCTAGAGGTGTATAAAAGTCACCTTAAACCTAAGGAATGAGTTTTAGTTTGGAATATAATCAAATTCTGAAATCTTATGGTCTTTTACTGTATTTAGCCTCATTTCCCTGTCAGTCATAATTTCCCATACATGCCTAAAAATAAAGAAGTCAAATTCATAAGACTCATCCTTTTCCGTGAGACAAACTGACTTTGTTTCCTGCCTCTTGCATGGAACTAAAATTCAGCAATTTGCTTTTAACAAAGCAATCTAAACATCAAAACTATACTGCATTCTGTCAGGAGAGAGACGGAGGCATGCCGTGGGGTCTGTGCAATAATAACAGTGCTCAACACTGTTCCAAGGTTGTTGTTGTTTTTTAACATATATTAATTCATTTAATTTTCACAACAGTCTTTTGAGGAACTATTATTACCTCCGTTTTATAGTTGAAGAAATTCAGGTACAGAGACTGACTTGCCCAAGGTCTCACAGCTGTTAAGTGGTAGAGATGGGATTTAAGCTCAGGAATTATGGCTCCTGTGTCAGGGCTCTTAACACGGTGTCATTTACGGCCTCACTCTTGCTTAGTTGTGCAATGACCGTGATTGTGCCTAGAGTATTGGGTTCTGGACTAGACATGAGGATGCAGCGTAGTGATTCCCAGCTTGACAGATGGTTGTAGGAGTAGATCGAAGTCAAGGGGTGTTTAAACTTTTACTTATGGAATCTTCAAACTAAATCTTGAGTGGAAGCCTAAAATGAAAAACAAATGAAAGTGCTTATAGTTAAAGATATGCAAATTGGACAGTAGACAAAAATATCACAGTTTACCTATTAATCTGGTAAGAGTTTGAAATTTTGATATATCCCAGGGTTGCCTAGGGTCTGGGATAAAACATCTTCTCATGCACTGTTGGAAGGAATCTATTGATAAAACATTATCTGGAAGACAATTAAGGCCATATGTATTAAAATTTAAAATGTATTGGGGACTTCCCTGGTGGTCCAGTGGTTGAGACTCTGCACTCCCAAGGTCAGGGAACTAGATCCCGCAGCATACTGCAACTTAAAAAAAAAAAAAAAAAAAAAAAAAGATCCCGCATGCCACAAGCATGCTGCAACTAAGACCCGGCGCAGTCAAGTAAAAAAAAAATTAAAAATTTAAAAATTAAAAAAAATTAAAAATGCATCAAGTGTAAACCCAACTATTTTGTGGGAATTTGCTCTATGCATATACTGGCAAATATATGTTGAATATAATGATATTTGATATGACAAAACAATCAACCATCAAATAAAAAAACAGCCTGTGTGTTTGTCAGCAGAGAAAAGGTTATATAAATTACAGTACTATATAGTTTTCAAAAGAAAGATGTTGTTGTAAATATGCTGGCTTAGAAAAGGTGTGGAATTTATGTTAGTAAGTGAAATGAGTAAGGTACAGAACACTGTATATCTAGATGATTCAATCTTACACACACACACACACACACACACACACACACACAGCATGTGACCCTGTGCATAAAAATCACCGCAAAAGATGACAGAAGAAGAACAACAAAAGTTTAAAGTGATTAACTTTGTGTAAATGTTAAGTAATTCTACGTGTGGTTTCCAATTTTTTTCAATTTTTTAAAAACCAGGTTCTATTACTACTCTTATAAAATTAATAAAACTGACTACTTGAAACACAAGGTCAATTCATACAAAACTTCAGGTAGTTGAATTAAAAATTGTCATTATTGATATTTAAGATTATAAAAATAAAATATCTGGATAATATGCCAAAAAAACCCTACCCCAAAACAGATGAAAGTGGAGCCTGGGTTGAAGGACAACGGAGGACGAGCAGAGCCCTGCCCACTCAGGCTTTCCCAGAAATCTCCTTTACCTACTCCAAGGGCTTTGAGCAGCATGGTTTGAGAGCTACAGTTGACCCTTGAACAATGCAGGCCTTAGGGGTGCCCACTCTCCATGAAGTCGACAACCCGCCTATAACTTACAGTCAGCCCTCAGTATCCACGATTCCTCTGTATCCCTGGATTCAACCAACCTCAGAGTGTAGTACTGTAGTATTTACTGTTGAAAAAAAATCTGCTTAAAAGTGGACCTGCCCACTTCAAACTCGTGTTGTTCAAGGGTCAATTGCACTAGTGAACCAAAAAGAGCACAGTATCTGAAGTCAGAAGACCTGGGTTCAAACCTGGAATAAACCCATCTATTTTTACAGGATTCACATCAGTAAAATGTAAACCATTCCTCTTTTACATGGCTTTTGTGGAGGGTTAAACGAGATTTATGTAAGAGCACTTTGAAATTGTGAAGCAATATACAGTTTCCTTTTATGAGAGCCTTGACTTGAAAAGGAGAGACCCAAGTGGCAATGAGGCATGAGACAGGCTCTGTGCATCTTGGGTAGCCTTGATTATTCACAGAAAAATTGGGTAGGAGGTGACCCTGGGCAGTGTCATGAGGGCGACAACTGGAAGAGTGAGGCTAAGCAAGTTATGTCTCAGTAAACAATATCCTTCTCCTTTGAAACAATCACCAAACTGCAACTAAGAAATTTTTGTTTTTGAGATCTCTCCTCAATGCAATATAAAAGATGAATGAGGAGCCAGCCTATCTGGCTCACTGCTGTATGCCCAGAGCAGCACAGCATTTAGGCACATAGTAGGTTCAATAAAAACCTGCTACATGGGTTAGGAAGGAAAGTCGTAAGGAAAACGTACTGAGCCAATGAAACAAAAACATTCTGTTAGGACATGTGGCTATGCCTCCTAGTGGAATCCAAATGTGTTTCTCTGAGAGGAAAAGTCACACCAGCTATAGAACGATGGGGTGATAGGCCTTGGTAACTTCAGTGCATGTGCCTTGCTAGGCTTTAATATCATATGTCAAACTCCTCAAATTCACAGGCAAAACAAGCATAAACTTATGAGATTTCTTGATCTAATTTTCAAGATGTCTTTAAACTTCATTCCAATGAATAAAAAAATTTTTTTAATGTTGGGTCTCAATTGTACATGTGGAGAATTGATTTACACTAAGATGTTTTAAAATAGTGTGCAGTTTTCCTTCAGACAAATATCATACAAAATTCACACATCTCAAGCTCCTCCAGCAAGTGTCAATAGTGCCAATTTTATTACTGCCACAGTAGCCATTCTAGAAGATTGCTTTTCATAGCCTGGATAATATTTCATCCTACTGCATCTGAAGGCTCTAGTAGGCAACTGCTCAGTTCCAACCACATACTCCCTGGTTAGGCATGTAGCTGCCTCTATCTTTAGAAACATTTAATATCGCTTTAACCCCCAATATTGCAGGCACTATGCCTTGTTCTCTTTATACGGTGCCTATAAATTGATGGCAGTCTGTATTTACACTAGTTTTAAGAAGAGATTAAGCATTAAGTTGAAAAAGAACATCTCCCCCCTCCCCACTATAGGTTAATAAGCAGACTATTTTGGTGCAAGTGCAAAGTAAGTCATGAATACAATGTATCCAGATAAGAATGATTAATTCACTAGGTTTACTTCCAGTTCCTGAATCTGAACCTTTGATGTTCCTTTTGGCACTGCAAAGGGTATTTATTATCTGTATTTCGGATGTTCCTAGAGTTCCAGTTTTCTTTATTAAGGTATAGGACCACATTTCATTGCCCAGAGTTATACTGAAAGCATTACAAAGCATACCCTTCCCCTTTGGATACTGGACACTGCTTCTCTGTGCTCTCAAGTCATGGAGCTGGACATAATCTGAAATGTGTCCTAAGTGGTTTTGCAAAATGATCACTAGCACAAACTCTTGGCCCCTTTACATGTATTTATGGATATCAAACAACTCATGCGACTCTGTTGGACTCTTAATGACCTTGAGAATTGCTTGTTCTGAGAACAGAAACCTTAATAGCACAGAGATGCATAGGAGGTCCCCTCATATTCCAATAAACAAGTTTCCTTAGCTACTTTTCCATTGTTTGTCTTTCTATAGCTTCATCTTGACAAGGGGAACAGCAGCTATCATCAGTAAGATAATATCCTTTCCTCCTTTCCTCTTTCTCAGTTATCAGGGTGTCAAATATTAGAAGAACAAAAGATCTGATGTGAGGCATAGGTGACTGACTTAGGAGGAAATGTTTTAGATACACCAGTCCATAATTCTGTTTTTCATATATATTTTACAATCTAAAATATTTACACTCATCCTAGTAGCTAGAAACAGTATCCTGTTGCTTAAATTTGGTTTCCTTAAGCTTAATTCAGTCAAATACTAATGATCCACATTTCTGCCTTTTTAAAGAAAAAAGTGAAAAAAAATTGATGTCTTTGGTAGAATGAATCAAGGTCCTCATAATCACAGTATTCCAGTGTTGACTGAAAAAGCCTAGGTTTGGGCTTCCCTGGTGGTGCAGTGGTTAAGAATCCATCTGCTGCCAATGCAGGGGGACACGGGTTCGAGCCCTGGTCCGGGAAGATACCACTCGCCGCGGGGCAACTAAGCCCGTGCGCCACAACTACTGAGCCTGCGCCCTAGAGCCCGTGAGCCACAACTACTGAAGCCCGCGCGCCTAGAGCCCATGCTCTGCAACAAGAGAAGCCACCACAATGAGAAGCCCGTGCACCACGACGAAGAGTAGCTCCTGCTTGCCGCAACTAGAGAAAAGCCCGCGCGCAGCAACCAACACCCAATGCAGCCAAAAATAAATAAATAAAATCATTATAAAAAGAAATAAAAAAAGAAAAAGCCTAGGTTTGAAATCATTCTTTTATATCTCCTTAATTAGGATTGGGAAATCTGAGATATCCTAATTCAACTTCCCTATTTTGCAAAATGAGGAAACTATTGGCTAGAGTAGTAAAATTATAGTTGGAGCCCATGTTCTCTGGCTCCTACACTTACGCTCTCAAAACTACACCAAGATTGGTAGACTGCACAGTAGTACAAAAATAGACCAAAAGATCCAATGGTAGTTTTTAGCACTTCACGTTAATGTGTGAGAATCTGCCATATAGCTTTGAATTACCCCAACATAATAAAGCAGGCTCTGACATATTTTATACTGAGACAAAATGAGGAACTCAGATCTTCCAACATTGTTCAAATGTCACATTCAAACGTCTGAATATTAACTTTCAATAAAGGCAATCAGTGGAAAAAGCAATTATGACTAAGCAAAGAACTTCCAGTTTTTATTTTTCAAACATTTAACAAGAAAAATATTCAACCAAATTTTAAAAAATTAGGATGGATTAATTTACAATAAAATAGTCAACTTAAAATATCAGCCCTTTCATTTAGGGCCAAGGAGGCCAATAGTTCCTGTTTAAACAGCAGAACTGCACAATTGACATTTTTTACCTATATTTAATGGCACAGAAATATAAAAGTCATACAACTTCCATTGAGATCCTCCCTTGCCTCCAGAGAATTCATACAATTGCTTCTTAGGTCAGTACTCAGGCCTTTAAAAATTACCAGTTATATTTTGAAATATATCTACAATTACTCTGATAACAAGAACACTTTAAAAACAATTCTCATAAGAAACACCTTAAAATAATTTCGTGGCACGTTAGGTTTCTTAAAGAAACGGCAAAGATGAAAAATAATGTACAAGAATTATAGTCTCTTGTTTATAGAAACCACCCAAATTAAATACTTTCTCTAATTTAATTATCCTTGCTTCTTATAATATATTAGCAGAGATGAATTACAAGAAGCAGAATGCACCCTATTTTGGTTCTTGGTTGTAGCTGCCAGCTTAAGGGTTCATGACTGTAAATGTAAAGCAAAACATGACTATGCTCACAAATTCTGGAATGGAAAAAAACCAAACTATCTCTTTAAAGTGTTTCTCTATCCTTGCTTTCAAGTCAAGACAAAAAATTCACAGCAGTTTAAAGGATGATGAAAGACTAAACATGGGGCCCACTACAATACAGATTGAGGATAATTTTACCTATTACACTCGTGAAGTGAAAACTGTAATAAGTACGATATGACAAAGTAGCATTCTATAGTAAGCTGTTGGAGCAAACACAGCACTCAACAGATTCATTTACAGACAGGCATGGTAGCCTTCACACAGAACACCTAATTTTCACAATCTTGAACGTACAACCTTTAAGAAACAAACAGACATAAAGTAATATGTAATTTATGACAGCTGGCCAGGCACTTAACTTGGGGAAAGAGACTTTCAGATTTTGAGGTAAACTGTAATTGTTTTCAGCAACCACAAACATATTCTAAAAACTATCTGATACCACACTAACTGAAGTTATTCAGCGTTTTAACTGTAAGTTTGTCACTCTACTGTGCCAAAATTCATACCAAAGTGTAACTCTTTAAGAAGCTATTAAAAGAACATTTTCAAGTCTGAATTTTGGCCCCATTTAGATACTTCTGTGCTTAGAACATACTTGAGAAAACTAAAAGATACAAACATACAAGGGTAATGGGCACAAGAGCCTAAAATGAGTTATTTTTTCCCCCCAATTTGACATTCATAAGAATCACACTGTCAGTCACATAGACAAGAGGAAGAAGAAGAGGAAGACAATGACAACTGAGGTGACAAGTCTCCATCTATCCTCAGGAAAATGACAGAGCAATGCTCCAAGAGGAGCAGAAGCAAAGTGGCAGGGTTTGTTTACTGCGTGGACTGTGAAAGCTCTCAGAATTAACACTACGGAGCACAACTCTCTGGGTCTTTCATTCTCTGGGTACATTGTTTTTTCTTCTCTTCCGAATTCATTTCAGGGCAATGTGAAATTTGCTTAGTAAATGAAAATTCGTATTAGAAGATAAGAGGACCTCAGTAAGTATTTACACATTAGAAGACGAGAAGTGGTCATTTTGGAAGTACTCTTTTATCAAAAGTTATCCAAGTCTATTACTCATTAGAATTATCAGGATATTATCTGCAAATGGAAAAGCCAAGCCTCCAAATCCTCATAACTATTAATTATATTCTCTATTCCCTTCTCAAACAGCAATTCCAATCCAAAGGCTACTTCTTGTTCAGAACAAGAACAAACTCATCAGCTTATCTGGTATGCCCAGACTAATTAATCAACATCCTGTTTTAAACCCTTCAAAGAACATTATGAATAAAGAAAAATTTAAAAATTTTGATCTGAGGCATCCTCATTCTCAAAAACATGAGAAAAAATATTGGCTTAATTTGGTTTCCATGTAGCTAAAAACAGAGTCTAGATCCTTTATTTATAAGGACTTCTAAGCTGACCCTTCTCAGGATAACAAGTTTTTCCACTCATGGTTAAGAATTTGTGCTAACTGACCTCTTCTCTCCTTGCAGGACTAACACATGCATCTGGCAAAACTACTAGCTGGAATTAACGGTGCAATGAGCAAATGTGGAAGAATTTCTCCTTCTGTGATGCTAACTGGCTCAATGAAGTTTTGAAACTGTGACCCTGGTCTATTAGCACCATGCTTTACTCAACTGAAATAATCAAGCCACTGCTATGGGGTGAAGGACAGGGGATGGGGTGAGAAGGGGACCGAGGGCAATTATATACATGAATAATTACCATGATACGCAGTGAAAATTTGTCTATTAACATATTTGAGGCTTGAGAATCATTGATCACAGCTATTAAATAAACCTGCATCCAATTTTTATAATTTTGAACACCTGCAAATGTAGACTTTCTGATATGACCCAAATTTAAATATGAATGGAAGTTCATTGAACATTAGATTATCAGTAAGCTAGAAGAAACAAATTATATACATTTTGAAGGTAGTAAGCTACCAAAACAAAAAAAAGTGGAGATTAGGTAAAAAGTAAGCAAAATTATTCCTAATCATTTATAGTCTCACCTTTCTCTTGGGAGAGCCCCGAAACAGGTCTCTAGAAAATCAAATTCATACATGTAAGAAATGGCATCTGCTATCATATTGGTATATCTTTCCCTCAAAGCTAGATGGGCCACAGACATATCTCAGACAATCATTTTCATGTTTATCAGTTTCTAAGACATCTATTCCACTGAAGTATTGTAAAGGAAGTCTACAAACCACTTCCAGGAAAAAGGCACTTCATTGTGAAAGTCAGATTTAATTACAAGAAAGTCGAGAAGACGAGGATAGACTCAAAAAAGTCAGTATTCACTTTTGTATTTCTGAATAAAGAGCAGATGCCAGTTTATAGAATATAGCTGATAACATTACAAACAAACCAAACAGCAACATTAACTATATTCTCAGCAAAACAGTAATTTATGACATTTCTCCAAAAACCAACATAGTTCCAAGTTCAACAGTAAAAAGGAAAAAAAATCACCAGCAGTTGCTACTTCAGAGCTCAAGACATTGTTTTCTACAGAATTTCATGTTTCTACAGTTTGGTTCTCTGTTTCAGAGCATTAATTGCTTTTCAGATGAAAAACCTGGGGTGGCGGAGGTTTGTGTGTGCTCGGGGAGAACCCAGGGTGGAGAAATACTGGGAGTAACAAGAGGTTCATTTCTCTGGTCAGACAACCAACTGAGGAGGTAGTTACTCTGAGAACTTCTCAAATAGAGAATATTATACTGATCTACTGAGAGTTGGGGAAATCGCAGGAGCTTCTTTGTGAGACTGAAGATAGCAACAGGAATACTTCTCCTCCAGGGAAGTCAGGACCAAGGTGTCAGTGCAGCTGAAATAAAGATGGAATCTATATAAATGGTACATAGAGAGTATTAGAAAAACAAGGTTAAAAAATCAACATAAATGATAATACATTCGTTTCCAAACCTGTCCTACCTTGACGGTGGCTCTTTTCTGATGCTAGAACTTTAAAAGTATCTATGAGAAAAGAATACACACCATGTCATCATCATGTAGTGATCCTTCAAGCTCCTGGTAATACATTTCATAAACAATGTCTTCTAATTTCTAATATTATTGAAAATTTAAGTCTGTAAAATAATTAGATGTTTTAGAAACAGTTTAGGCTGTGGTACTCTCAGAAAGGGTGCCATAGGAAAGTTCATTTTATAGTTCTAAGTGAGCAGAAACTCCGTTAAACAGAAACATAGAAAAGATAATAGCAACACTCCTCCAAATTGCCTAAATAATATTTATAATTATGTCAAGAGACCACATGCTCACCTTGTTACATCACCACACATGGCAATCCCATACAACCTTGAGTCCCATCATCACTGCTGTTGAGTTTTTTCATTCGGTACTGACGTATTTCTCTTACCAGTGTGTAAAAGGCATCTTCAACACCCTATAAAAGAGAGAAAATGATAAAGACAGCTTAACAGACACAACCCAAGCTGTAAGCTCTCTCTCATTTGTACTTCTTTATGTGGATTTAAAATTGCAATTATTAAATTATTAGCTGATAAAATAGGCTGATTCAGCATTCCTATTGAGTCACATTAGCAGGCTGATATACAAATAGCACTTTCTGCAAAGATAACATTCAAGTAAAGGAAAATGGGTAACGTGGGACATACAGAACTACCAGATCTAAAGATTCCATTCAGGAGGGCCTATGCCTTAAATAGTAGCTGGTGTTGATGGATAAAGGACTAATGTTTTAAGTATCTTTAATCAAGGGTCTTCATTTTAGAAATATTTGTGCATGTTAATTTGCAGGAGTAAAAAAGAAACCACACTTGAATATTAATAAATTCATTTTGGGTTTAAACTGAAGATTAAAAAAATAGAACAGTATTTAAAAAATCCAAAACAACAAAGAATGTGGATCACGTCTCTAGTGAAGAGTCAATCAATCAAACTTTTCTGCCGTAAATAAACCCTTGCCAGATGCTAAAAGCTGTACTATACCTGTCTGGTCTTGGCTGAGGTTTCAATGAATGGAATCCCATAACTCTTGGCCAGTTCATGGGCTTGTTTTGTGTCAACTGTCCTTGTTGGCAAATCACACTTGTTTCCTACTAGCACCATAGGTACATCATCTGAGTCTTTTACACGCTTAATCTGTTCCCTAAAAAAGGGAATATGTTATCATAACATAAGAATAAACTTTTAGGAAGGAATAAACAGCTAGGGCAAAAAAGAAAACCTAGCAAATTTCACCTAGCCCTATTAGATTCTCTACTGAGTTTCACTTTTTTTCTACTTAAAAAGGCCTTGCATACTAAGAAGACTGGTGTAGACTTGATGCAGCAGCCGCAAGGAAGCCAAGTATCAGTTCACCTTCTATCTTGACACATGTCCTTGTTAATCTCCTTGATTCTCCAAAGAGCTTGGCTCTGGAGTTAACTGGCAACTCGAAATCACACTCTAGGTTAAGGTCTGAAGTATAAAAAGTAAAGCTTACTGTCTCCAAATAACTTTTTGAAGCTCCCTTGAGAGTGACAGTATTTAATGAAAGACAGTCTATCCATTTCTCTAGATGGGTGGTGTCCAAACATTTTCTTCAAACAAATTATAGCTGGAAGTCCAAGATATAAAATAGGAAACACCAGAACTGCTCTTATTAACATGGGACTAAAGGATTTGGAACTCCCAACTGACAGTTCTCTCTTCAATGACAAGTAAGACATACCACACAGCAGTTTGGAAACTACTGTTCCAGATTCTCTTGATCAACCCTGTCCAATAGGACTTATGATGATAGAAATGTTCTCTAGTTGCACTGTCCAACTATATATGCTAGTCATATGAAGTTATTGAACACCTGAAATGTCAGTTGCTAATGGGGCCAAGGAACTGATTTTTAAATTGTTTAATTTTAATGAATTTATTTTAAAATAAATAAATTTATTTATTTATTTTTGGCTGTGTTGGGTCTCCGTTGCTGTGCGCAGGCTTTTCTCTTCGCTGATGTGGCGAGCAGGGGCTACTCTTTGTTGTGGTGCGCAGGCTTCTCATTGCAGTGGCTTCTCTTGTTGTGGAGCACAGGCTCTGGGCGCACGGGCTTCAGTAGTTGTGGCACACAGGCTCAGTAGCTGTGGCACACGGGTTTAGCTGCTCCATGGCCTGTGGGTTCTTCCCGGGTCAGGGCTTGAACCCATGTCCCCTGCATTGGCAGGTGGACTCTCAACCACTGCACCACCAGGGAAGCCCAATTTTAATGAATTTAAATAACCACATATGGTTTGTGGCTACCATACTGCACAGCACTGCTCTAGACTCTACCCTGGGATTACATACAAAGTCATGTACTTGAAATGCATTTCACTGGCTATCTGCAGAACTGAGCTTTGGTGTGATGGTAGTAACCTATGTGAAGGGATAATATAAGACAACCTAAGGAGAAAAATGATTTCTAGAAATTCAGCAAATATTTTTTTGGTGCTTGCCAAGTGCTAAGCATTTTATTAAGTGCTGCTATTAACTGCAGAGAGAAAATGGAAAGTAGAGCAGGTTTAGGGGAAGAAAACCAGTTTTAGACTAGTTTGTTTCTGAGACTCGACATCGTCATATGGATGGAGCATACGCCAAGACTCAGGCTATAGGCAGAACGCTTGTGTAGCATTTACTCTGTGCTAAACACTGCTCTGAGTGATTCACATATTTATTAACTCGTTTAATTTTCACAGCAACTCTTGGTAGGTACTACTATCTCCATATTATAGATAAGGAAACTGAGGCCCAGCGATTTAGTAGTTTGCCCCAAAGTTCCATGGCTAAGAGATGATGGAGCCAAATTTCAACCCAGGCAGAGTCTATGTTCTTAACCATTATATTATTCTGCTTAAAGAACACAGAGCTAAGAAAAAAGAGCCCTGGGTTTTTGGTCCTGGCTCTGCTATGAATAACAATCATGACTATGAAAACCTAACAAACCACTTTCTGAAATTTGTTTCTGTAAAATAAGAATGTTGTATTAGAATTTTCATGGTCCAATCGAGGTTTGAAACTTTAAGGTTCTGTGGAGAAAGACCATCTTTATCTAACCCCCCCTTTGCCTTGCTTTCATCTTTATCTAACCCCCCTCCCCCCATTGGTTTCTTCCTGCTATCTTCTCTATTACTTACTGAAGCATGTTTCTCAGAGGTGTTTTCCTCTCTGTAGTCGCTCATAACACCTCTAGTTCTGAATCACTCCCATTAGCAAGCAAGCTTCATTTATGTAGCATCAGGCATTCTAGATATAGTAGCTTATATAAAATAAACTCCAGTATTAACTTTCAGTAATAACCCCAGATTCTCAATGTCACAACCTAAAAGCAATTCTTTTCATAATTAAAACATTGTATCTTCCCTAGTGCGGTATCCTCATTCCCACCCCAAAACTTCAGAACACACTTAAAGATCATCCTTTCAGAAAAAACAATGCTCCTAATACCTGTAGAGGTTAATATCTGCAAATGATTTGCTATTATTGATGGCAAATACACAAAGGAAGCCTTCGCCTGTCCTCATGTATTAGTCTCACATGGCACTGTACTCCTCTTGTCCAGCTGTATCCAGTATGTCCAACAGACAGGTTTCACCATCTATAACCACCTGTTTTCGGTAAGAATCCTGGGGTGTGGAGGGGAGGCGGGCAGGGAGAGAGGGAGATTCCATTTTTATTAAAAATCACAGGGAATGCGATGCTATTGCTAAGGTTAAATAAGCTCCTAACCAAGTCCAATTCTGTCTCTTTGGTTTGTCCCTCAAACTGCTGATATATAATCACAAACAGAAAGTACTTAATGTCACCCTAGGAAAAAAGCCCCAAATGCTATATGCCTATAGAAAGGAAAATGTGGTCACTCTGTTCCTGGAAAAGATGAAGAAAACATGGTAATTGAAAAGACAGTTCTACCGCACTTAGACTAGAGATTACGTTCACTGAAGTATGAAGTGTACTTCTCTTATTTGTTTATTGTCCATTTACAATTCTAAACATACCTCCACCAATTATAACTTGGTCCAGGATGCACTATCTTTTGTGTTTATGATTAAATACACAAATACCTTTTATTTCAGACAAGGTTATAATATCAAAATATTTTTCTCATCATGACAGACTGTACCTCTGGGGAATATTCCTGAATCAAATTCCTAAAGGTTCTAAACATGGTATAGTTACATTAATTCCTCGGGAAGATAGACATGCATAGATCATATTAAAAAAAAATGTTCAATTTGGCTCTAAGGCAAAAATTTTACTTGTATTTTAATATTTATGTTCTGGAAATTCAATTCAAAGAAAATAACCTCATCACACTTAGTAAAGATCTGGCTCCAGAAACAGTATGCAACATAGTTTGCCAGCCCATTGAACAGCGCCTCTGTAACTTACGTCATTGCAGGACTGTAATATACTTTCAAATTAACATAGAATTCACATTGTCAAAATTTCCTTAAAGCATGAAATAGGGTCAAATGTATGAGTGTTCTGAGGAAATAAGCAAAATTAAAATGATAAAGATAGGTTTTAGTCAAACTAATTTATGATAATAGAAGTCAGAGAAGTGGTCATTTCCTGGCAGGATAGGGGAGTTTACTGACTAGAAAGGGGCATGGGAAAACTCTCCTGGGCATTGGAAATAGTCTATATTTTTATCTATGTGGCGGTTACATAAGTGTACACAAATTTAAAGCCACTGAGCTATAGATGTAAGATTTATATACCTTATGTAAATTACCTCGCAACAAATAAAACTGAAAAATATTAAAATGTTCTAACCATTAATACTAAAGCTGGTAAGCCTAAAATAAAATTTTGCCAAGGACTAATGACTAATTTTTAATAATGGCTATATTAGAGTTAGCTTGCATTAAACACTCAATGGCTGGGTGGTACGAAGACCAGGATGTGGATTAAAATAATCTCTAAAGTTAGACATTTCTAAATTGAATAAGATTACAAACTCTTTACTTAAAGGACTTTAGATGCCATTTACTGAAACCAATCTATAACATGAACTCCCACAAAAACAAAAGAAACTTTAAATAAGTGATAATTACACAGTGCGTTAGTATCCACAAAAATTTAACATATTTGATTTTTCACAACATCCCCTGGGAGTCAGGCAAGACAGGTTTATGGTAATTTAATAGATGAGAAAAGTGATTTGCTCACTATCATATAACTAACTGCAAACAGGGACCGTATTCCTAGGCACAGTGACTAAAAATCTCATGCTCTTTCTTCCCCAACCCCCAGTCTCAGCTGCTTCAAGTGGCTAAGAAACACTCAGATCTCTGAATCCTTTATCTCCATCCTGCTATCATTCAGGTATTCTATCTATGACCTGTGTTTCTTTTTAACGGAGCTGTCATATGCGGAGAAACTAAATGAGTTCAATACTGAGTTTGTAACCGTTCTCAAAACTGTTAAAAACTGTAAACTTTTAAGAAAATCTTCAGTAGCTAATAAAAGTGAACTCTTCTCCAAAAACAGGTAAAGCTTTACTTATTGTATTACTGAACACAGTGCCCCAAATAACTTTTTATTTTCTCTCCTGATTATTCCTTTAGCTAAGGAATAGCTGAAAGGTATGGGAAAGGGAATGGGTTAAGAGTAAACCGAGAGAGGTATGGTCAGCGGACTGCCACTGGGCCTCACCTCTATGGTGGGATCATATTCATCTACAAAGTGGTTCTGGATCAGCTGGATTGTCAGTGCGCTTTTCCCAACACCACCTGCTCCAACCACCACCAGTTTGTACTCAGTCATTTCACACCAGCAAGAACCTGCGGGAAAGCAGCAATTAGGGTTAACTGTCGAACCACATCTACAGTACTTCAAAGCTTTCTGTTATCAACAGTAACTAAAACCAGTCTGAAATGTATTGGTTCCGTACACGTTCATCTCCACTTGGTTCTCAAAGTGATTCAGGAGTGCAAAAACACTTGCAGGTTACTGTGGATCTCAGAATTCTCTATTAGTCTTCTAAGCTACCCCCACCCTCGTCTATTTTTCAATAGCCCTTGGGCCCCGCCCTCAGCCTAAGGTAACGAAAACCCCCCTTCCTACTCCTCTAAATCTTCTGAGCTCTGGGGGACGGCCTCCAGACCGTCTCCCCTTCTCTCTCCCCCGTCTGTCTCCAAAGAGCTCCCCCGTAGGGCTCAAAACGAAGGACCCACCGCCCAGGGCCTTTGTCTCCAGCTCGTAGATTCCGCTCGATTCCTGGCAACAAGGAGTCGTCAGCATGCTCCGAAGTCGAACGCTACACACGCCAGAGCCTTACCTCAAGCTCCCCTGCCTCCGCTTCGGACAGATTTGGACCACAACCGGGAAAAATGTTGGAGACCCCGGAACCGCCATGAACAGCCCCCACCAGGGAGCGGCACTTCCGGCCCCGCCCGCTACGCAATCAGTCGGCGCCCCAGGCGCCGGAGTCCCCGCCCCGGCCACGTGGGCCTCCGACCCAGGAGTCACGCGGCAGGCCGCACCCAGACCCGCCCCTCCCATACAGGACGTTTTAATAATGAAAGCGCTAGGTGCTAGTGTCTCAAAAATCAGTAAAACTTTATTCGCTTCCATTCTTTCGCCATTAACAGAAAACTGGAGAAAGCAAAAGTGTTACGTGTTTACAAAGATAAATGGCCTCTTTACCCAGAGAAGATCAAAACCTCAAACGACAACAGGGAAGATAAAAGCACCCTCCCCCACATCCCCTGAGCTGACCCTTGTCATCTTAGACAAAGCCTTCAGTCCACTGGCCAGGGACCCTGCATGTGGCCAATTCAATATGAGGGCCAAGAAATCAGACCAATCCGTTCCCGTGATATAAAGCCGAACAGAAGCTACAACAAGGGTCAAGTGCCTGTACTTTTTACAGGACACAGGAACCAGGCGGCTACTTATAAAAAAAACAAGATTCATTTCAGGCACAACTTTTTTATTATTTTTTGTTTGTTTTGTTTTGAAATCAGTAAAAGAAACTGGGTCCTAGAAGCTGCAGTGATCTAAGCAGCAGCAAGTTTGTGCATTCATCCTTTTGTTTTTCTTTAAATACGTTTAAATTATCACACTGCTGGCACACCTTATTTGCATGAAATTCTGCACCATATATACTAATTGTGGTAAAGTCACACCCCCCCATCCCAGGGTGGGGGAAACTACCCTGGAAGATAATTTTCACTGAAATCTAACCAAACTTCATTAAGTGGACTGTGACAAGATTATAAATGATATGAAAAATAACATTTTAACATTTGGCCATCAACTTAAAGAAATGGTTTGCCTATACAAATTTTTGTAATTTTTAATATATTCTACCACCATATGGTCCTCAGAATTAAAGCATAATGAACAGAAAAGGAAAAAGAATGCAACTGAGTCTAAGGCAGAACATCTTGCCAGAAGTAATGAAGGTAGAGTATATACTAAGTATCAAGTGCAGAATTTCACAGGGCCAACAAGGTAACAGTCTATATTTTTCACTTACACAGGCAGAAGTGGATTTTGCAATTACCAGTTGCGTTAAATGCACCAAATAAAGCTCCTAAAATTGATTCTATAAGGCGCCACCTTAAGTTTTCCAGGCTGCAACTGCATAATTTTAAAATGGTTTTCTTAAATTTATTTATTTTTTTAAACATAACACGAGGAAGGTGTTAAAACTGGTGTAATAGCTCAATAGAATAAGTATTCCAGATTTTGGGAGGGATGAAGAGGGAGATATTCAGAACCCTTCACCAGAATCCCCCCAACTTGATCATAGTGGATTAATGATGTGCTTTGTGGATGTGGTTAGTCAATGACACCAGCTTGACGGATCTTTCTTTCGGCACCAAATCCCTGTGAGGAAATAAAATTGCAGTTAATGACCTGGGTGTATGACAATCATTGTACATTCACAATTCCAAAAGGGACTACCAAAGCATTACTCTCAATCACCACCAATTCTTTTGCAGAGGAGGAAATCTATAGTAAGCCTTCCTAAACTATGTTCAAAGTATCAGGAACACCAAGAAATGTTCCTCTTACTGTAAGCAACCATTACGTTAGGGGCTGAACCAATGTGCAGGGATGCTAACTAGTTATGATAGCAATACTGAAGCACCTTGGTAAAGGAAGCTCTTTGAGTTCTGCTAAAATAGGTTCTCAAGTAGTATGTTGGTCTGTCAGTTGCCCCCATCCGCCCAAAACCTTGTATGCCCTCATACCATTGAGTTATCTGGTCCCCTTGGCTGACGAAGAACCATTAGGCGAGGAGCACTGGCATCATCCAGGGTGATGTTCTTCAAGCGATTGACCAACCTATCAGGTCGTGGAGCTGCAACAGCCTTGGGGCCCTCGCTGTAACAAAGTCAAGAGGTGAGAAGAAGCAACACTTGGTGGGAAGCAAAGTACATGCAGAGGAGTGTGTCTTCTACCTAACTACCCAAATGACTCAGTTTTAATGAGGGGAGACTCTTGCCTCACCTAGCCAACTAACTAACTAGCAAGACAGGGCAGACAAGTTTATGTTTTTATTCTGAACTCAATGTTTATTATTGCTTAGGAGCTGGAAGAATCATTTGGGTGAGGGTCATCCCTAGACTGGTCTGCAACCAGAAAACCAGTTCCACAGACACATAAAACAATGTAGCAGGTATGGAAAAACATTAGAAAAGGAAAATATGAAGAAATATTTCCAGAGACTCCCACCTCCTCTCATGCTATTTTGTTATTAAAACAGAACAAAAACATAGTGCCAGAAATGCTAAACTACAAAATTTAGACAATGAAGAAACAACCAGAAAGTGGCAAAAGAGGATTAAAAAAAAAAAGCAGTGATGGAAAAGTGAAAAAAATATGATAAAGCAGAGATTACAAAAGAGACAGTCCAGGGAGGTTACTAATCAACAACAACAAAGAACTCACCAGACTCGCCAAACATTACAAGCACTGCACTTGCCAGTGCGCTGATTGAAAATCACTGAGAATTCCACCTCATCTCCTGCCTGTAGCTCAATGCCATCCTGAACTTCTTTCACATGGAAAAAGAGCTTCTTGCTATCTCCTACTTCATAGTTAATGAAGCCAAACTGAAATTTTAAAAAGACAGCATGAAAAAGACATACCACACAGCAGGGAAAAGAAACTCACTTTGAATGAAGCACAATTTGCCCCTAGGTAGTAGGGGTTAATAAAATGTGGCATCAGTGCTGATGCTCGCTGCCTGGACTATAACAACAGCATATGGGTCTGCAAAACTTGTCAGGGAAGAAATGTATCTTTGAAACCACTGCCATCCACTCTATCATAGCCTGAGAAACAAAGAAAGGTTACCTTGTGCCTACATATATTGTATGAACTAAGCTTTTGAATTAAGCAAAATCATTAGGAAGCTGTTACTTGAACATATGCATTGGTTTGATCCCTTCCAAAATTATTAAGCTGGGTTATGGTATTATTAGAAACAGCCATACAAAATGTTAGTCACTGTACTGATACCAAAAAATGTCCTCTCTGAGGACTCAGAGAGATTTCCTTGAGATTTAAGTACCAGGAATAGTTTTGTTTGCCCGAAGCTTATTTTATGAACACTTCTACACATGGTTTCTTTCTTTGTGTGGTCTGTAAAAGAAGTTCTGAGCTCAAGTATGAAAAACATTATAGTCTTTCTATTCTGGAAATCTCACTCCAAACTTATTTTCCCCATTGTGTTAGCTATTAATACTACTCTTACTTTCCTTTTGCTACTATTGCCGTTTTTTCTTTCCATGTGGTTTTCTCTGTGTTTTTAATAAGCTACTTCAAATCACTGAAAAGGGGGGTAAAGTGGAAATAAAAACCAAACGAATGTTGATGGTTCCCCCTGGGCTGAAAAATGTTCAAGGTTTTGGTTACTATTTGGTTACCAACTCATAAAAGGATCAAATTCAGATCAAGAGATATAACCACTTACCTGATCTTTCACACACTCCACTGTGGCCCTACGCAGGGGTGTGATGTTGTAGGCCATAGTCTGTGCATTTTGGCCCAGGACACACAACTGGAACTTGACGCTCTCCCCTTTCTGTAGGCAATCCCCTTTGTTGGCCATCCCAACTATGCCAAATGGATAAACCTCACCTTTCATATCCCCTGTAAGGAGAAACAGGTACAAAGTCTAAAAGCTAATATTTCACAACAGCCGTCTGCTGATGGTCCTAATGAATTTTTAATTTGCTAAAAATATACTCACTAAGAAGATTTTTTTTTATATCTAAGAAATTCTACTTTAAAGCTCCAATAAAATCTGAATGCTAAATACTACCACAAAAACAAATTAGAACTTGTAGCTCATTATCACCTTACTAGCAGCTAATGAACAGTTTTAAACCACATTTAAGGCCGGGGGGCGGGCGGGGGGGGGGCTGTGTGTGGAAGATAACACTAGCACTCACAATCTCATTACCTTTGAGCTTTTAAAGCTCTATGGATTGCTAACATGATCCACTGGATTATCTTCTTCCCAAGTTCACAATATGAGCCAGTCAAAAACATTTCTGATCCATACCCGACTGGGCATTAAACAAGCCAGGCATAGGCAAAAACACAAAATAGATAAATCATTTCTTGGCATTCCACCTCCTTTCTTTGTTCTGATTGTGGCTCCCTCAAACCTACAGGCACCTTTCTTCTAGATCAGGGGCCATCACACTTTTTCCTTTTTGCGGTACACGGGCCTCTCACCGTTGTGGCCTCTCCCGCTGTGGAGCACAGGCTCCGGACGCACAGGCCCAGCGGCCATGGCTCACGGGCCCAGCCGCTCTGCGGCAAGTGGGATCCTCCCGGACCGGGCATGAACCCGTGTCCCCTGCATCGGCAGGCGGACTCTCAACCACTGCGCCACCAGGAAAGCCCCACACTTTTTCTTAAAGGGCCAGATAGTAAATATTTTAGTCTTGTAAGATCCTGTCTCTGTCACGATGACTCAACTTTGCTGTTGCAGTGAGAAAGCAATCAAAGACAGTATGTAAACAGTCCTGGTTGTGTTTCAAGAAAACTTTATTTATAAAAACAAGCTATCATATTTGCTAAGCTCTGCCCTAGAGTAAAAAGTTGGCTGGAGGTCAGTGCAGGCTATGGATAAAAACCAGGCCAAAGAGTCCATCCAGATGCCTATCAGTTCACCTGGATGGTGAATTCACTGAAATCAACGAAGGTGGAAAAGAGGGGAAAAACATTAGATGGAAGACAAAGCTTCAAAACTGGGAACGCTTTTAACCATTCTCTTGATGATTATAGGGGTAAGTGAAGATTTTCTTCTCAAACTTACAGGAACTAAAAACTCTGAGGAGAGATTTCCAATAGATCAAGTCACGCAGAAATACTAAAGACAGCTAGACTGACCTACTGGTACTAGCAGTAACCACTATTTATTAAACATTTATACTGATGCATATTTAATGTTTATAGAACATTCTGAGGTTGAAGATATTATCCTCATTTTAAAAATGAAGAAACTGGTGCTTCCCTGGTGGTGCAGTGGTTAAGAATCCGCCTGCCAATGCAGGGGACACGAGTTTGAGCCCTGGTCCGGGAAGATTCCACATGCCGTGGAGCAACTAAGACCATGTTCCACAACTACTGAGCCTGCGCTCTAGAGCCCATGAGCCGCAACTACTGAAGCCCGCGTGCCTAGAGCCCGTGCTCCTCGAAGAGAAGCCACCACAATGAGAAGCTCGTGCACCACAACGAAGAGTAACCCCGCTCGCCTCCTCTAGAGAAAGCCCACGTGCAGCAACGAAGACCCAAAGCAGCCAAAAATAAGATAAATTAAAAAAACAAAACCAAAACCAAAAAAATAAAAAAAAAAACAAAGAAACTAAGCTAGTAACGATTTAATTAATTTGACTTAGGTTGTACAGCTGGAAGTGGAAGAGCTGGTATTCAGATCTAGGTCTGTCCAGCTCTAAAACCCATGGTCTTATATTGGGTTAGTTGTATTCCTACATAAAAGAGCTGTTCTCACCACCAAGTAGGAAAAAGTGACCTTTCTAGTCGCAGAAAACTCTAGGCTCAGAGATTTCAGGAGTTTCCTTTTCCACAAAACCTTGCTTTTAGACTACCAAATAGCCAGTGTTGAAGAATAAGTGGATTGGGGGTTGGATGCAAAAGTAAATAAAAGGGTGCATGATACAGAGGAGGAAATGGGGCACTTTGATATTATCTCATGAGTTTAAGTTAGTTGCCCATACCCTCATGGACCTTTTAAGGGTATGGTGTCACCATGGCATTAGTTTAAGACTGACGTGCTACAAAGTCAATTCATATTTGGAGATGTGTGTATTAGGGTCCTGGTTCTATTAAAAACAGAAATTCCTAAGAACCTCATGTAGTAAAGGAACATCTTCATCAAGGCTCATTTCCTTCTCTCAAATGACCTTCTCTTCCCCACTTTATGTTCTCCTATGACTCCTAGATGACACAAGATTTATTCCCTTTGTGAGCCAAGCTATCGTCTTTGGTGAGAATTTCAAATCCTCTCATCAACCCCATCATTATGGTAATTCTGCTGTATTAATCATCCAGTGTTCCCTACTACCATTTCTACTGCAAACTTATTTTATGCACAAAGTTGGTCTTTCTGGCGTTAATTGTTTGGGGTAAGGGATGACACCAGGACTCAGGGAGTTGTCAAAGATGGGGAGAAAAAGGCAAGAAATAAAAATGTAGGGAGCTTTGACCTAGAGAAAAGTAGTAGGATCCCCATGGAATCCTGGCTATTAAGTAATAGATATAGTAAACTTTTACAGGAGGCAAAAATGTTTATAGAATTGAACAGTTACTAGGAAATTTTGTTAATACTGATGTAAATAACCAGTGAATAATAGAGGAAAACTGCAAAGTTGTATTAAACTCAGCCAACTTGAATGTCTGATTATCAAACATTAAATGCATATTTTTAGTGTGAGATTTTGTTCTCAGTCTATTTCAATATAACTCAGCGTTAGCAGCTCACATATCAGCCATAAGCTCCACAGCAGTCATTTGTTCACAACATAAACCCAGGCTGATCTCATTTCCAAGGGATAAAAAAAATAAAAACCAAGTATTGTGGGAATAAAATCACTTTTCCTTGATTCAGTTTTTAAGGAATTTGAAAACAACTGCCACCCTACCATATTTTAAAATCTTCGACACACTCATCTGAAGGTAAGGCAAATTTCACAACAATCTGATAGCGATGCTCTTACCTTCGTCCATGATCTCAATCATTCCTTGGTACTCAGTCTGTGTTGGATCGACACTCCTCAAGGGGCGAATGACTTTACCAGAGTAGATGGTGGGATCAGCTTCCTCAGTAATGCCATTCACTACAAAACAAAAGCATGTATACCTCTCCCTCAACAATTTTATTTAAATTCTATTGCACAGGACCAAAAAAAAAAAGCGAACATTAACAGAACAAACGTTAACAGAGGGTTGGCTGGTTGCCTGCTAGTCCTGAAATGCAATACTTCTAAACTACTATTAAAATAAAGATGTTTAAAGACTTAATAAGTATACACATTTAAACATGTCTTGCTCTCTCACCTTTTCCACATGACCAAATATCACCTTTTTAGTGAGGCCTTCCTTGGTCTCTACAAGTATTGCTAACTCCAATACTTATATACTTCCCCAATTTATTTTATCTTAATATTTTTCCGAACATACTTATATCCGATATTTCACTCATCTTTTTTACCAACCTGTCTTATTTCTTCACTGCTGTACCCTGTTTCTAAAACACTTACTTATTAAACTTAATGAACATTCTTAGCTCCCATTTCTCTAGAATAACACCAACAAAAAGTGTTACTTGGTGAGTTTACGCGAAAGCCAAAAAAGTAAGTTGTAGGCCTTTAAAAAGTCACAGATCCTAAATAGCAACGATTTCCTTAAGTTGCCATTATTCTTCACATTTAAACTCATTCTTCTCCAAAACCGTCTTCTAGAGGAATGCCTCCCCCACCCCAATCCCATGGAGATTTATTATCTTGGGGTTATTTTTAAAAAGAGATATTGAACTGATAATAAACTCAAAGCAAATGATCTAGAAAATCTAGAACAATGGTTCTCAAACTTCAGTGTTCATCAGAACCACCTGAAGGATTTGTTAAAACAGACTGCCCATCTCCAAAGTTTTGGTAGGTTTGGGGTGGAGTCAGACAACTTGTATTCCTAACAAGTGGCCAGGTGATGCTGCTGGATCTGGGGATCACACCTGTAGAAACAGTGATCTGGAACAGTAGGCTTTTCTCTCCCTCTCCCACCCTACGCCTCACCCTCCTACCCAAAACACAGGCTTAATAATCAGAAGTCACAATTCATTACCTGAGTGTGTTTTGTTCACTTTTTCTGCACTGACTTTGTTGCCTTTTCCTTTGGACAAGCTGTACTCGACCATGTCCCCCAGTTCCAGGCTATCAACATCACCAGAGAACTCACTGCAGGGGAGGGGAAGGAAATGACATTTTGAATAAGCATTTACCACAAACATCAACAGTAGCAAGTAGCCTTTATTTCTTCTATTATAATATTCATGGTGTGCTTACTTAAGCTGGATACTGTTTTAAGCACTGACTATAATCTTCAGAAACATCTTATGTAGAGGTACCATTATCCTCAGCTTCAAGATAATGAAACTAAGATGACAGGAGGTTATTTTCATTTGATAAAACTTACACAGGTACTAAGTAGCAGAGCCTGGATTTAAACTGGAACTGTATGGTTCTAAGAGCCCATGCTCTTAACCACTATACTGTAACACCAAATCAAATATACAACTCTCTGGTAGCAACACATAAAACAGTATTCTTTTACTGAAGCAGAAAGACTCCTATCCAGTATTCGAAGCAGGTACAGGTCTTTCTGTATCTTTTGACCACATGTTTTCTATACAGAGGTAGACAGTTAACTTTATATATTGCCAAAATTTCACCAATATGAAATCTGAGATTAAAAAATACATAACTACCCAATACTAATGTCTTTGACTCCAAAACCAAAGAATGGATTGTAAGCTCTAAGTTCCTAAAAGGCATTCCTCACCTGTAATGGAAAAAGATTTCCTTATCATGATTGGCTGTTTCAATAAATCCAAAATTATCCTTCAAAGTTGCCACATAACCCAAGAGCCTCTTGGAGTTGGAATTACGACCTAAGAGTCGCACACAAGTTGCAATCTGCTGTCCAGGCCTCTGTTTGTCACTAATACTAAATTCAACCTGTGAATAATAATGATGCTCATTAATATTATGTCATTTCACGCCAAGTAGAAATGACAACTCCCCCAGACCTTGCTTTCCACTCTAAATATCCTTTTTATAAATACTCTGCTGGAACAGATATTCACCAGAACTATCACTTCTACTTCTCATTCCACTTTCCACAAGGATCAAGCTTTGCTCTACAGTGTGTATTCCTTATAGATTCTTAATTTCTCTAAAGGCGGTCAACTGGAAAACCAGACACACTAAGTATGACAAAAATGAACAGCAATATAAAAACCTTTGGCGTGATTTTATTCTGATAATGCTTCAGTGACTGTTTTAACTTTCTTACCAATATTATTAATTTTATATAAGGTAATTGCTTTTGACATATCTAATGCTTAAATACTAACTCCTCAAAAAGCTTTAACAAAAAGCTTGCTAGACCCTGTTCTTATTGAATAAGCTGCTTTTAAATAGGAAGATGTTTATATATTAAACTTGTAAGCACAAACAAATGTTAGCAAAACTTGATAAAATTTAAAGAAACCATTTTTCAGGATTTATGATACAGATGATAACCTTTAACCCTCCCCCCTCTCTCAAATAAGCAGAATTATCTTGCCTTGTCTCCTATCTGAGGAGAATTGGATCCTTCCACATCCTTGGCTTGAAAAGCAATAGTCAATTTCACCCCACAATCATCATAAGCAATAACACCATCCTCAGCCTCCTAAAGAAATAGTCAAAAAACAATTAAAAGAATCAAGAACAACCACCAAAGAAACAATATAAGCACAACTGCAATTATTACAGACTCTTGAGCCAAAGAACTGGTACAGCTGTAGAAATTTCCTATCTAGGGTTCTCTAAAATACGTATTTTTCGTATGAATAATAGATGGTCTTGCATTTTAACCAAGGGCTGACTCAGTCTGCCTAATTTGGTCTTAAAGTCTTAACCTAATTTTAATGTTGTGGAGGGAGCACTTACTGACAACATGCCTATTCTATAGTTTTTCACGGCCAAACAGAAATCACCCCACCCCAAAAAAGAAGCCCAATCTTCCTGTCAAACTAATTAGTGCTTTATAAAGAAACCCTGAATTTTTCTCATCAGTACCTCTATTCAGTGAGGAATATCCTTTCCTCATTTATCTCCACCTATTAAATGTCAATGCCTTACTGAAACCATCCCAGATCCTGCCAGTTTAGAATTAATTTTTGCCAAAGCTCTCTCATTGACCTTTTCTAGCAGCATTTAACATTGTTTGAATCACCTGTTTCTATACAATTCTTGTTACTTACTTAAGAGCAGAGGTCATCTTATGGATAGCTTCATATTTACGGATTTAGTGGATTTTTCAATAAGTGGAGTTCAAATGTGTGAACTAAGTCTACCAAAACTTCAAAGTTTTAAATTGCTTGGATGACAAGTACTATCATTTTAGATGAGCGATGCTAAACTGGGGATGATTAGGGGACATTTGGCAGATTCTGGAGACATGTCTGGCTGTTGTACATGGGAAGAAGAGATATTGGGGCTTCCCTGGTGGCGCAGTGATTGAGAGTCCGCTTGCCGACGCAGGCAACATGGGTTTGTGCCCCGGTCCGGGAAGATCCCACATGCCGCGGAGCGGCTGGGCCCATGAACCATGGCCGCTGAGCCCGCGCATCTGGAGCCTGTGCTCCGCAACGGGAGAGGCCACAACAGTGAGAGGCCCGCGTACCGCAAAAAAAAAAAAAAAAAAAAAAAAAAGAGATATTGACCTCTAGTGGGCCAGGGATGCTGCTAAACATCCCCAAATGCAAAGAACAGCTCCCCACCTCCTCCCACCCAAATTATCATCCAGCTCAAAATGTTAATATTGATGAGATTAAAAACCTTGCTTTAGATTAGTTCACTGTTAATGTTACAGGGAATTCTGAAAGAGACAATACTCCATTATTGTGTGGACAGTGGTTGCCTTTAAGCAGAAGAGGAATAAAGAACTGCAAAAATCATTTTAATTAAAACTTACCTTTTCTTTGCCTTTATTTGGGCTAGTGGTTTTAGGATTGGAAAAAGTGGCTTCTTTTTCTACGGTGCCCAGAAAACGATGATCTGAATGGGAGTGGAACGAAACCGTGCCCTTGGGAAGTTTTTTAATCCTAATAGCATGATTTCTTTGGGCAGAGAGCATATCCTACAAATGATAAACAAAAGTAACTTTAAAACCAAAAAAGGAAGGATCAAGAAAACCTCCCATACTTTTCTCAAAAACTACTCACAGGAACCACAGTAAACTCTACTTCATCTGCAATATGGAGCTGGTTCCCATCCAGAATTTCACTGAAGTGGAAGAACATACGAGCATCACGATCCACACACTTGATGAAACCAAAACCATCTCTCATGGCAGCAATTACACCCTGAAACCAAAACAATACTTTCACTGGCTGTGAAGATTGTCAAGACAACAACATTCAAGTTTGGAAGTATCATCAAATTAAATTCATTAGGAATTCTCTGTATTAAATAGCCAAAGTTTGTACCCACATTTTAATTTTTCCACTTAAATACAAACTCACTGATTTCAATAAAGTAAATTAATCTCTAAGTAATTGCCTGAGACTCCCCAGATGCTACTTCTTGGCCAATACGCACTAGAAAAATTATCATTTTTGAAGTAAATGCATACAACATTCCATTTAATTTTCAATTCTGTGAAAAATATTGTTTTACAAGAAGAGGAAACTGAGGTTGAAAGAGGTTAAGCAATTTGCCCAAAGCACACAGTAAGTGGCAAAAACCAGGATTCCAAATAATGCCCAAGCTTTATGACACTGTAACTTCCAGAAATTAAAAATCTACAGAACAATACTCCAAATACCTCAGGAGTCAACTAAAGGCAACTCTCTAATCTCTACCTCAAAAATTTGTGACTTTAGGCACAGGAGGACTTTTAAGATTTAGGTCTGAAAACTAAAATATATAAAGTTCCATCCTCATGTTTTTTTCCTTCATACTAAATTATCAGCTCTGTAAGGGAATTATATCCAGAGTAACTGGCACGTGGCAAGTACTCAAATACTTAATAAAATACAATTATCAACCCACCAATGACTTACATATTGCATATTTACATATTAGAAATGATTATTCTATAATCAGTTTTGAATATAGCCTAAACAATACTCTGACATTTAATCCTTGCTATATCCTGATGGTAAGCAAGCTATTCAACAATGTACTACATAGTGTAAAGCAAAACACATCTAAAAAACTAAACATGCATTAAAGTTTAAAGCACATTGCAAATGTCAAACAAGATCAGTTCTCCTAACAGTTAAAAAGTTTGAAGAAACTTAAATTTTCACTGAATGTATCCAGTTCTACTGACAACACTGAGATATACTGTAGATGTTATGACTCCAAACAGAAGCAAATGTAAATTACATTTGATAAAGTTAATTCACGGAACTTGTAAAATATGTTTCGGCAACAATTCTGGCATATATCATTTCCAGACATATATTCGCTAAAAAGAATTTGCAAAGTCCTGCTGTAAAAACGAAAGAAACAAAACCTACTTTGTTTAACCTAGTGTTTACTAAACATTTTATGTAACAGTCTGGAAAGATCTACCTTCTACAATGATGAACTTAAATCTTCTCAGTCTTCATATTTAAGGGCCAGAGAATCACTGACTCTCAAAAGACCTTAGAAATCATCCTCTCCAGATTTTAATTCTAAAATTTTCTCACATCTATTTCAAGGTAACTGGCATAGCTAAGTGTCAAACCCAGATTGACTCAAGTGTCTGTGTTCTCAATCACCTTAATAAGGTAAATGCCCAATACTGTCAAAACCCAAAGAATTTTCAATACCATATTACAAACTTGACTATAACATTGCCCTGCTGCCTCCAAGATTGGGTACGTATCTAATAATATCCGACACTTACCATTTCTCTGGCTTCATTAGTGAACTGAAATGTATTTGATAGAACTTCTATGTTGGTTGCTCGTTCTAATTTGTCACGACGGTCTGTTGAAATATTAAACCTAACATGGTCGCCTTCCAGCAGGGTCACCTTGGATTTCGTATCTTTGTCTCCAAAGGGAAGTTCTTTAGGAATCACAAAATCAACTTTGATGCGTCCTGGCAATGGGTCATTCTGATGAAAAGGAAAAACTATTTTAGCTGGAGATTTCTCACCCTTCTAGTTCTAAGTCAAACAAGAAGAACACACAGCAAACCCATGTTATTTATAACAGACAGCTCCCTAAAGGAAAAAAAGGTGTTGATAACGTAAGTCCAATTTGAAAGGTTTGTGATCTATGGTCACATGACACAACCATATAATCATGATACTGCAGTTAAGATCCTGCACTCTGATACTGAAAGATTTTATTTAAGGAAAAGAATTTCAGTCTTTTATGTTCTACATTTCCTTAGCAATGACACCACTGATCTCATCTCTTCACCCCACCCCACCCCCACCCACCAAAAACAGGAAAAAAAAACCAAACTGGGATGCACGCACGCACACATGAACTGTTTTCTTCCCAATCTAACCAGCATTTTTTTTGCCCCCTTCTCCGTATCACCCAGTTAAAAAAAAAAACCAAAGAAAAACATATTCATGGATGTACCGATGGTTTCTCATTTAGTTTAATTACACACATTAAATACTTAATTGCTCCACTGTCACAAAATTACAATTGAAAGTAATGAAACTTCTGTATACTATACCGTATTATTCTATTACTGATGAGGCATGACTCTTCTGAAAAAAACACTATTTACCTGGTTTTTACTGGGTACTTTTGGGATAACTTTGGTTACAGTTCCTTCAAAATGTTCAATGCTGATATCTTCAAAAATGACTGTTCCTTGAGGCAATAGTCTGACATCTGTTGCAACTTCTTTACCCTAAATCAGAAGGGAGTGGAGAGGGCGAGGGGAACCATGTCACTTTAAGTGCTCCTAAAATTTTAACTCACTACTTATCTTAAAAGAAGGCCAAAGATCAAGTTATTCAACTATCTTACATTTCTGTCCTTGATTGTGAATTCCACGTCATCTCCAGGCTGCAAGGTTTCTAAGTCACCCTTAAATTCACTATAGTGAAAGAATATCTCCTTTACAATATCACCTCTTTCAATAAAGCCAAACGCATCCTAAAGCCAAACAAATATGAAGAAACAGCAGGAATATTATGTACTATTCAGTGCACATATTTATTATTAAAATTTACAATCAATAAGCCTTTTCATGCAATTATACTCCAGTGGAAACAATATTACTTGGTAAAGTCTAATATTAATATCATCAGTGAAATGGCCCATTTTAAAGAACGTAATTAGTAACCAAGGAATTTTAAGAGATTACTTCTGACGTTAACAATTAAATATTTTTAAAGGAAATATAAAGAGGAAAAACAAAAAGCTTGGGTTTGAAAGACTTAAAGCGGTCAAAGAAAAAAACTAAAGTTTCTCAAATCTGATCGACACTTACCTTCATGGCACAAACTACTCCCTGATAGCGAGCTTGTTTCTTTTTCAACAGCATAATATTACGAGCACTTCCAGCACCAGTACTAGAAAAGAATCGGGTGGGGACGATGGGGACCAAAGAGGGGTGAAAAATGCATTGGCTTGGTTAGACATGATGAGTTTAGAGAAACAATAAACTAGTTTTCTGAGACCTCAAGAATTCTGTATCATCACTAATATAAGGTTTTATAATACATAATCCTTTTCATATGGCTTCATATGCAAAGGACTTTTGTGCAAACTCCCTAGCCTTTTAAATTGGGCACACATATGTCATCGTTTCTCTCTCAGACTGCTGAAATAAGGCCACAAATTGGTTGCAACCAGATGGGGAATGCTAAAGTTTTAGAAAGACCATTACGTGAACAAACACGGACTAGGTATTATGTACTGCAAACAAAGGTACAGGGGATAAAGAGATTAATAAGAGATGGTCCTGTTTGCAATGAATACTGAATTTAGTAGCTATCCCATCAATTATTTCTGATTAAACAGTCAAAAAAGAAACATGAGTTAAGTGCAGTGATTATAGGAGATATTTGCTATGCTTTAGAAAAGTGACGTTCAGGGCTTCCCTGGTGGCCCAGTGATTAAGAATCCGCCTGCCAATGCAGGGGACAGGGGTTCGAGCCCTGGTCCGGGAAGATCCCACATGCCATGGAGCAACTAAGCCCGGGTGCCACAACTACTGAAGCCCGTGAGCCTAGAGCCCGTGCTCTGCAACGAGAAGCCACCGCAATGAGAAGCCTGCCACTGCAACGAAGACCCAACACAGCCATAAATAAATAAATAAATTTAATTAAAAAAAAAAAAAGTGACGTTCACCTCCATTGAAAACAGACATCACATGTTGCTGCAGCAGCAATGTAAATCAGATTTTGTTTTAAAGATGGCACATACAGTGTAAGATGCAACAGTATTTGTTGGTGTTGTTTATAACATCTGCAGACCAACTAATTACTTCCCTTAATTCTTCATGGACAAATTGTCACCCAATTGTGCTTTTTTTATTTCAAAAACTTAACAGACTAACAAAGACACTGGAAAAATCCTATTTGCTCTTGCAACTTACTACAGCGAAAAGGCTTTATTTAGAGCTAGATTGGGATTCAAACGTCAACTTAAAAGCTGGATGACTTTAGGCAAGTTACTTTATGAGAACATACCTCATTTTACAGATGAAGAAACCAGATGAGGCTGTTCTGAGGATTAACAACTGTACATAAAATATTTAGTACAAGTTCTTAGCACACTCAAGAACTTATTAAGATTAAATAAAGCCCTTTCACTGGCTCCCCATCCACCTCAAACTCAAGCCCTATTCCCAAGTTTCCTAACTTGACATTAAATTGAGGCCTCAGACTAGCACTACTAATATCAATCTACAACTCAATCCGATTCCTTCTAGTCTTACAAGAGGTAAGGTTCAAGGCTAATAATTCTGCACACTCTTGGGACTTTTCTTTCTGTACTGCCATTCAAAGTCCATTCCCAGCACTTTCTCCTGTTTTTAACTTCCTTCTGTACTTGTATGTGTTTCTCCAACTCCAAAATAAAAACAATCATCCCTGGGCTTTAACTACACTTTCCTTAACTGCTTATGCCAATGAATTCAACAGCTCTATCTCCTGTCCATAACTAGCTTGCTCAGATCTATATATGCAACTACATATTTAATATCTTCCCCCACAGACACCTCAAATTCAAAATGCCAAAATAAGCACAATTCTTCTCCCACCCTTAATACTTTCTGCTGTACCTCCTTAGTCCAGTTAATGGTATCATTACCTGCCCAGTAGCCCAAGCCAGAAAAATGGCATTTGGGACTCCCCTTCCCTTAGTTCTAATACACACCTCTATCTAAAAAGTTATAAAACTCGGTGATTTTATCTTCTCAATGTGACTTGACTTTTATACCCAAACACCCCTGGCCTGTCTATACTAGACCCTCATCTTTCATATTAATTCTCATAACTCTGCCTCTAGTCTATAGCATCCCTACTCTCCAAAAGCCTACCATTTCCACCACCTCCAACAACAGAAACCAATCACACTTCCCCATTTAAAATCCTTTAAAGACACCTGTGACTAATGAATAAAGTTCAAACTTCATCTTTCCATGATCCAGTCAACTCAATCAACTCCAACTTTTGGCCTCTTCCCCGAAATGATTCTTCCTCTATCCAGAATGTTTTTCTCATCTCCCTAGTGACTTCCTCATCTTAAAGCTTACCTCAAGCACTGCTGCTATGGCAAAACCTTCACTGATCTCTAGAATAGTTCCTCGAAAGTTCTGACCATGTTTTAATTATCCTCCCATCTCTGACACTCTGCATAGTGCCTGTCATAGACTTGACGCTCAAATGCTTAGCTGATGAATAAAAATTTAAAAGATCATGAAAATTATCCAGATTTACGAGTTAGGTTTTTGACTTGCTTCAAATTTCTTATTGTAAAAGGAAAAAAAAAAAAACCAAACAAACCACTTAGGTGGGAAAAAAGAACTTACTGTTTATTGTTATCAATTACAAAGTTTATTTTATCTCCAGTTTCCAGCTGAACATTCCCTTCAACATCTTCAGGGGTGTAAGTCAGATAAAACACTTCCTGTGAATTAATAAGGTATTGTTACTATACTAGCAGGATGCATGTTCAGTGTATACTGTGATTTACTTTGTTAAATACTTCTTAAACTGGCATTTAAAGCCAAATTTCTTAAAATTAAATGCCTTTTGACAAGTACATAGTTTATTCACATAAACACACTTCCCCTCCAAGGTGCTGATGACTTCTGCGAGTCCACAGCTGAGCAGCAATCCAACTTCAAAAAGCTTACACACGTGGAAGCATTTGCCCAGAGGCTGTAGTTACATTTCAAAAAAACAATTTTTATATAAGGCATTCCAAACAAAAAAGCTGAGTTAGTGCTTAAAAGGAACCAGAAAAAAGATCCCCTCCCACAACCCCCCAAAAAAGCGAGTAAAAGAAGCATTTTACCTTAATGTTCTAACTAAGGTCACACTTGGGCAAACTAAGACACTTGGAAGTCCTATGGATTTTTTTCTTTTTAGATTTTTTGATAATGCTGCACTCGAAGCCTCTTAAAAACCAAATTTTAAACTGATTTTTATCAACTGCAGCTTACGTTTTCTATTTTGAATTTTAAAGTACGCTTATAGATCACATGGTGGATCAGGCAAAGGTTTAAGAAAAATACACAAGTTTACCCCATTACGTTCGTAGCATACACTCCCTGTTGGACTCTGACCCGGGGCAGCTGGAGATTTACTCTCTAAGTTGTGAGGAACAGCGCACACAACCTACCAGTCAAAAAAAAAAAAATTTCCATTGCTAATCATTTCAGGAGCAGCACTGTGCAATATAAACTGAATTTTAATATCCTCTATACTATACAAAGGGATACATTTTAATATGATCCACAAGAGGATGTCATGCTGCCAAGTTTCAAACTTACAGTACATAAGCTGACTGTAAGTACAGACTTAGGGTTATATGTAAAAACCCAAATTGAGTCTTGACCAAATTTTTATTTCAGGTCAAGAAATGCCAGTGCTTCGATATAATTTTAAAATAGTAACTTTTATATACTATAGCTCTCTTGCGTGCAAACTGAGGAGACGGGGAGAATCTTCCTTTTCTAATGTGAAAGATATGCAAATGCAGGGCCCTAAGAAAACATAAAGCATCTAAGTCACTAACTTGTCCATTAATTCGTTCTTCAGGGAGGATTTCTTGTTTTATCTTCACCAGTTTAACAGCGATGGGTTTCCCAGTCCGCCGGTCAGATGATACTTCAAATTCAACATCATCTAAAACAAAGAGAGTGTTGTGTTTGTTGGACTAATTTTGGCAAAATGGTATCTCACTTTCAAGCTAAACTTAATGAGGCATTTGAGTTTCCTCAGACTGGTGATTCTTAAAGTGTGGTCCCTGGACCAGCAGCATCACCTGGAGTGTAGCAGAAATGCAAATTCCCAGGCCCTACTCCAGACCTACTCCAAAACAAATTCTGGGCATCACGTACAGCAATCTGCGTTTTAACAAGCCTTGTAGGTAATTCTGATACACACTGATGTTTCAGAACCACTGCTTTAGACTAAGCTAGCCATATCTTAGTTTTCATGGCACCTACACATACTACAAATGATGCAATGTAATGATGAGATTTGGCAAGCTTCCCCCCTCACCCCTCAAATCCCTCTATACCCTGAGTTTCTTCATCTGTAAAATGAGGATTAACCAAAATAACACTCTTGTACAGTTTAGAGTATTTGGTATGCCAAATATTCATGTAACTATATTGTTCTTTTTTCTCAAAGATATTTAAAAAAAACACACACTGAGACCTTGTAACTTCAGTCCTTTAATAAGCCACACATTTTCACATGTGAAAGTAATTTCTATGTTGTCAGTCAAAATGAATTTCCACATAGTCCAAGTGGTGACATTGTAAGAGTTATTTCTTTCAGGTACTACTCAAACTGGAGCTGGCAAAATAATTAAAACTAACATTATAAAGTTTAATATTTTCACTGGCTTAAAATCTAATATATAGCCAAACAGTCATTATTGGGGGAATAACAATTAAATGTGTTTATTTAAGTGTTTATTTAAAAAATATTCCAAGATATCTTTTAATCAATTACTCTTTCATCCCTCAAAAAGACTACTACCACAACAGAAATCAGGATTCTGCTAATTTATATAAACAAACTTCAGTAATTGGTACAATTAAAAGGCCAAAAGCATAACACTGTCATGAGTAAGTTGATATGCAAGATAAATTTGTGATTAGTTTTATAAAAAGGAGAACCAACAGATTACCTCCTACTTTTAAGTCCTGCAGGTTGCCATTATACTGTGAACAGTGGAAGAAAAGTCTAGCTTGACGTTCTGAACACTGAATAAATCCATAAGAGGTTAGCAGTTTTTCAATAACCCCAGTTTCACGCAGTGCTGCTGAAGTACCATTGGGGTACCCATTATGCCCATTGTTGTGGAGAAGATTTGGATCAAAGCTCATCTGTTTTAAAAAGAGAAAGAACTCAATACATATAGATCTGTATATTACCTACATAGCTTACTAATAAGTCTGATTAACAAATCACTGAATTTTTAACATAAAAAGGCAAAGAAAATAAAGGTAAAACAAATAAAGGGAAGATTATGTGTTCTTATTACTGAAATGTTAATTTAGCTAATAAAACATTTCAGAGGAAGTAATTCAAATTATTTTGGGGGAACTGCCCCAATTTATGGTAGAATTTTCACTTACCAAACAAATAGAATTTCTGGAGTTTAAATATTAAGATAAAGTAACTACATAAGTAAAAGTTGCCTTTATATTAACTTTAAATTACTAAAACAACAATATCAGAACAAAGGTAACTACTATTCAAGAGATGGAAACCCAAACTACCAGGACATTTCATTAAATTTATTAATACTTATTTTGAAATGTAAATAGAAACCTTGATGCTATTTAGTAAGCTGTGCATCTTGAAGACAATTATTTTAGTAGAGATTAAAACAATAAAAGAAACTTTCCATGCAATACTTATTTCAAACTAGAAAATACATGCACGCTCAGGTCCTTTCATGGAAGATGACTCAAAACAATGAGTTAGAAAGCAAGAGTTTTCTAAGAACTCCAAGACAACAAAAGCTCTTCAATCCTAAAAATCTTCAATCACTTCACAGGTACAATTAAATCTTTTCACCTGTTTCAGACACTGAACTCTCTAAATACTGTCATTTGTTTCTATGGTCAGATAAAGCAAAATAAAACATTCTTTAATGAACAGAAGGGCTATTTAAATGCAATGCACTGGGACCTATTTAATCATCAGATACTGTCTATCACATTGGATATTTCATTTTATTTAAGTGAAGCATGAAATAGGACAAAATCCCTAGGAAAAGTTAGGTCTATAATTGATTTACTATAGCAACATATCCACATCTTTACACCTAGTTTTAGACCCTTTCATTGAAAATTTGACTTAGAAGCATTTTCATTTGAGTTTGACGTTGGGCAAGTAAAAAAATTTTTCATCAGGAAAAAAAAGATGACTGAAATTCTAGAAAGATAAACCCAAGTTTTAAGTAGTTAAAACACCGGGTGGGATAGCCAAATCGTGCAAATCAAAGCCATCACATCTGTAGGTGGTTAAGTTCTAATTCATTCATGCTAGACACTCTTTAGTGTCAGATGTGTACTAACTCATGTAATTTTTACAAAAGCCCATGAGGAAGTAATATTGTCCCAATTTTACCAATGACGAAACAGACACTGAGATTAAATGACTTGCCAAAGTCAAATGACAGAGGAGTTGAACCAAGAAGGTCTACCTCTACAATACTGACTCGAAACTAGGGCTTCTCAAACTGAAGTTACCCAGTGATCTGGTTAAAATACAAAATCTGATTCAGCGGCAGGGGTTTGAGATTCTCCACTTCTAACAAGCTCCCAAGGTGATACCAATACTTCTGATTCTTGGACACACTTTGAGTAGCAAGGCCTACACTACTAAACTTACCTTTCAAGATTCAAGGTGAAGGAAATACTTAGGGAAGTTAGAAAGTGAGTATGCAGGGTATTTCAATCAAACTGAGTGGCCCTTCTTAGTCATGCTCTTAACACGAAGAAAAAAGCTGGGATGACTGCTTCCCTGACTTACAGATCTCTGATACGTGGGGGTCCTCTTTTGTTTTTTAGTCCCAGATGAGGTAGAAGATGAAGATAAAGGTAAAGAAAGTGAAGGAGGGGCTGTAGGAGGGGGATGAGGATCTGATGACACAGTAAAAACGTTCTCCATCTCAAACAGCTGTGATAACATAGCACACTGTTTACAACTATGATCAATAACAATTTAACACACATTTGACAGTCAACCTGTATATCTTTACATTTATCATTAAGCTACTTTAGCAAAATATAATTCATTTAATCAGATTTCTATCAACAAAATAAATTATAGCATTAACATTAAACGGTCAAACTGAAATGTACTTCTTAAAGCACTTACTTAACCCCTAATCCATAACATTTACAATTTTAAAAATGCCATAAGGACTCTGGCGGTTCCTACAGCAAGACAACTGAGCCCAACTTCCTCTCAATGTCCCACAACTTTACACAGAATCCAATATTCTCAATCACTTGTCTCCCTCAAGTAGGGTACACACAGGATAATCTAATGGGGTGTAGGAAGAAAATATCTGAACTAGTATATATTTGGCCAGAGATAAAAACTAGCTTTTTACAAATGGTTATTATGTATTTATAGAAGAGGCCTTGCTGAGTTGATATGTCAGGTCGTATCACATGTCATACATTACTTAAGTACTCTGAGGAAAGAGTGGAGAACCTCACAAGAGATTGACAGTGAAGCCCTCGTTCATTTACTTTCAGCATATTAAAGTTTACATCTTTCCAATTAAGTGTACATATTTAGCTATCTAGTTTAACTAAACTGCCCTCACAAACAGACAAACTGTTGAAAAAGATTCCCACAGAAGAATCTTAGAAGATAATGCTAATAAAGCAAGCAAAGGCAGAAAATTGGGAGCCAACACGTCTAATCCTAGTATTAGTTCTCGTACCTCCACATTACGAAATAAATGACCATCTAATGAGATCTGACAAGTCTGACAAAACATTAAGATCAAGACTAAGATACAGACTTACACCAGTATCAATAAAACATAAAATGCATACTGTCCCTCAGATATTAATTCATGAGAGTATAAAGTTTTAAAATTAAACACGTATAAACTAAGCATCCATATATATATATTTCTAGTGGGGTTGAAAAGTTTCTACACTGTTAACAGCTACACTATTTTCACAATATTGCTTATTTCACCTTTGTCCTATTTGTACCACTGCTTCACAATGCAAATGGAGCAGTATAATCACACGATTTATAAACATATACACGTACATATTGACCATACATGCTCTTCTTATTAAACAGTATGATCAAATTAATTTGAAGACCACTATTCCACCATCACTGACTTAGATCATGACTTTCAAGCTGTGCTTTTTTCATGTTTAGACTAGTTCTTATCGCCATACAAGTAAGAACGCAATGATACGATCTGTAATACATAGGCCAGGAAGCTGCAAAAACCACATTCTCAAGTCTCCAATCCTAGTAGTCCTAGCTGAAGAGGTAAGACTCATGTTTTTCTCACCCTAAGGGAAAATGAACCAGAATGAGAAGGGATTAGAGCTATTATTTCTTTCTAAGACTAAACTGTTCCCCAACAAGCATACTGGAATTTAGGCTATATTGCTCATCTCACCTTTAGATGTGCACATCAAAACAGAACTGAACCAGAACCTCTCCTTTGTCCTAGCACCTTTCCTGACTTAAGTATTTTTCTCTAGCCTTTATCTAACTTGAGGGCGCCTTTTTTTTTTTTTTTTTTTTTGCGGTACGCGGGCCTCTCACTGTCGTGGCCCCTCCCGTTGCGAAGCACAGGCTCCGGACGCGCAGGCTCAGCGGCCATGGCTCACAGGCCCAGCCGCTCCGCGGCATGTGGGATCTTCCCTGACCGGGGCACGAACCCGTGTCCCCCTGTATCGGCAGGCGGACTCTCAACCACTGCGCCACCAGGGAAGCCCGAGGGCTTTTTAAAAAGGGAAACCCATATATCACTCAAGCAACTTTAGATAAGACAGTATGTTAACCCTTAAAAGAATTCCTAATAGTTCAGCTAAATTTTTTTAAAACCAGCACCATCAAAATTTTAAAGAAGCACCATTAAACAAAATGGATGTTCCTTAAAAAACAAACAAAACCACCAAACAATTACGTAAAAAGAGAAATCCAATGGAAAAAGTAGATAGCTCAACAACAGACGCTTGTTTACAAAAAATTAACATAAAGACAACATCAATAAAAGGGGGGTGGGGGTGGACCAGTATGTAAATGTTACTTGGCTTTTTTTTAAATAGGGGGAAAATCAATTTACTTGCTCATCTCACAGCATACAAAAAATATATTTTAGATGAACTGTGTTAAATGCCTTAACAAATATTAAATAAACATGTATGCATTTATAAAGTTTTTGGAAGGGGGGACTTTCTAGGTTTAAAGTCAATAGAAAAAACGCCAAGGGAAAGGATCAATATTTGATTACATAAAAAGTATAAGTTTTTATACTCAAACCTAAAGAGAACAAACGCAAATGTAAATACATGAGTGTATCATTAAAGAATTTAAGCAAATCAGTAAGAATTAAACTACCAGAATATAAGCTCTATGAGAGCAGGGGCTTTTTGTTCAAAGCTAAATCCCTAGTGTTAGACAGTGCTTGGCACATAGTAAGCACTCATTTGCTGAATTAGGGAAAGACATTAAGACAAATAAGTCTTAAAAGATCATTCATTAAACACAAAACATATGAACTTCAATTCTGGCAAGCAAAAATTTAGATAAAACAAATTATTCATTTATCAGACTATCGAAGATAAAAGATTAAAAAAATTGAGAAAGTAGGTTAAGAACAACATGCTAATATATTTTCATGGTGGCAAACTGGTGCAACCTTTCTGAAATACAGTTTAACCACATGTACCAAAATGTGGAGGTGCTTTCCTTAATAATTCCACTGCAGGAAATCTATCATGGGGAAGTGTGAAATGTGGACAAGGCTTTTTGCACAAATGTGTTCATTAAAATGTTTTAGTAACAAATTCCTGGAAACAATCTTAAGTTTCATAGTAATTTATATAACGACAAAAATATTTCTATAATATGATTTCAACTGTATTTTAAAAAGGAAAGACCAGGAAAGTCTACTTCAATACTCACAGACAACGTAACACTTAGATGGTGTTCTAAGTGCACAGAGCTAAAAATGGTAAATGGGAACAGAACTCAGTGCTCACTCCACGGCTCACATTCTTAACTACTGCTTTATACACTAAACCAGAACTCGAATGCCTACAATGCATCAGCACTGTTCTAGGTTCTACATGTATAGTAGTGAACACAGCAGACGAATATCCCCAACACCAAGTTTAGACTTTCAACTCTTTTCTATGTATTTGTTTTTAATCAGTAAGTCATTAACGGGACTTCCCCGGTGGCGCAGTGGTTAAGAATCCGCCTGCCAATGCAGGGGTCACCGGTTCGATCTCTAGTCCAAGAAGATTCCCACATGCTGTGGAGCAACTAAGCCTGCGAGCCGCAACTACTGAGTCCTCCGGCCTAGAGCCCATGCTCTGCAATGAGAAGCCATTGCAACGAAAAGCCCGCACACTGCAACGAAGAGTAGCCCCTGCTCACCGCTCATCATGACTAGAGAAAGCTCACGCACAGCAATGAAGACCCAAACGCGGCCCAAAAATTTTTTTTAAAAATCATTAACAATAATTTTTTTTTTTTTAAAAAAAGGAGAACTGGAGAGAATCACAGGTCAAATTTAAACTTCACTTCTAATTCAAGAAATCAACTAAAGTTCCCTGAAGAACACAGAACTAGAATCAAAAGACTGGCTTTTAGTCTTGCTTCTCATACTTTTTAAAACTTCTCTGGAATTGTTTCCACAGATGTAAAATGATGGCCTAAGTGATTTCCAAATTCCCTTGGGAGGTGGGAAAAAAAAAAAAATCAAAATTCTGTGCTCCGTAATTTCTTCTTGCAACATCTCTGAGTTGTTTTTCCCCCCTTTTCCCTAACCTAGTCTGCTTGGCTCCCACTGAAAAGGAATTAGTTTAGAAAAGGCAAACTATTTCACTGTATGACACTTTTAGAAAACGACTGTTTTCTTAATCTAAACATATTTCCCCTTAACTTCCTTTGCTCCTTTCAGTTTTCGGAATGCAACTGTTTTTCAGACTAACTCCTGTTTTCTGGATATGTTCTAAATTATTATTTACTGAAGTACATTTTCACTACTATTCTTACTGTACCCTGACCAATATACAGAAAGCACTGATTATGTTTCTTGATTCTGTAGACTAAGGTTTGAGTAACTTTATATAACTTAAAAAAAAAAAAAAAAGAAAACTCTATTACTCCTTAATAAATTAGTAAAATCAGATTTTCTCCTTTTAGTACTTGTATAACTGATCATTTGTTACTAAAGAAAAAACTAATCTAATGCTTTTAAATTTCTTTTCTTAGTTAACCTGGAGTTCCAATTTAGAGGGATAACTTTAAATTATCAGCCTCTGTAATCTGTCTCTTAAGCATTCTATGTCCTTCCTTAATACCCACCTCACAGGGCTGTGGGGATGGTTAGGGTTAGTTACTTCATACAAAAAGCCTGGAATGGTGCTTAGTACGGAGCACACACATAACTACTTACTACTAAATCTTTTTAAAAAGTAGAGCAAGAATAGAATCTGGCAGCACACATATGGAGACCTCTCTGAAAATCAGTCCATTAGTCAAAGCCTTTTAATGCTTATAATCTAACCTATATTCCAAACTGACCACTATGTTATCAAGAGATACTGTCAAATCTCCTTATTGAAACATATTTTTTATTTGTTTGCTCCTGGATTTTTGCTAGGGATGGAGAGCAGGCTCCAAAGTTCGCACACCTGACTGAAAATCAATCAAGACATTTACAGTTCCTGATCATAGGTCTCCACACCCCTAGCCAAGTTACCCTGTTATCTTCTTATTCACCTGAGGCTTTAGTTTTCTTTTAATGTTCCTAGCTTTGCTTTCCTTGTCACCTTAAACTGTCTTTGATAAAAATACTCACCAAAACAATCCATGTCTATCTTTACATGACAAACTTCTTATAAGCGTTATTCATTGATTTTTTAAAGGCCAATCCCACTCCTCAATATTTTTATTCATTCCTAATTATGTACTACTTTTACTGTTTTTTACAAAGGCTCTTTTAAAATCTGTGGTTCTCAGATGTAGAGAACAAACTTACAGTTGCCAAGGAGGGAAGGGGCAGGGTGGGATGAATTGGAAGACTGGGACTGACGTATATACACTATTATGTATAAAATAGATAACTAATGAGAACATACTGTATAGCACAGGGAACTCTACTCAATGCTCTGTGGTGACCTAAATGGAAAGGAAATCTAAAAAAGGGTGGATAATACGTATATGTATGACTGATTCACTTTGCTGTACAGCAAGAAACTAACATAACATTGTAAAGCAACTATGCTCCAATAAAAATTAAAGTAAAAAAATAAAAACAAAATCTGTGGTTCTACTGCATTACCAAATCTGTTTCCTTAGGTGCACTCATTTTAAATGGAATAATTCACAACTGTACAATCAGAACATGTTTTACTGTCAATAACCCCCCAACTGTCATTTATCTGTAAATATGTGAATTAATCTATATAACTTAACTTTTGACAGCTATGCATGCATTTACACATTAAAAATGTTCACATAGCAGATGATGGCTTTCTCTCACAATGGTCTGCGATGCCACTCTGGCCAGTACCAATAATGCCAATGGCTCAGCTGATGCCAGGAGGAGCAGGGAGCGGCTTTTGAGCTTAGGCTTGCTGAGAAGTTCGATGACTAAACTGGGATCCTCTAGGACAGGTTGTCAACAGCCCTCCCCTAGTCACCCTGTCTTGTTTCCTTACAGCTTTGCTTCCCCCTACTTCCACCCCCTCACCGGGGTGGGGAGGGGGGGGGGAATGTTCCTGTAGTAAACTAATACTCAGAATACAAAGATTAGGTTAAACAAAAAGCACTTCTACTTTAAATCCATCTCTAAAATTCATGTCAATGCAATGAAAGCTGTAGCATCTAATCTTTTACCCTTCTGAATAGTAACGATAAAGCTGTACAATTTCAATCCCCATTATTTTATCTAACCCAGCACAATTGGTACCAGTCTAAAATTATTTTTTTTAAAAATCAGATGAGGAGGTAGGAAGAAACGAACAAAAAAAGCAAATAATACAATAACCTTAATACTGAGTAACTAAATGTCTGTTTATGGATAATTTAAATAAATTGGTGTTAATGGTAGTTTTAAATTAAGGAATAATTCTGGTCCACAGTAAGGTCATTACCACAGCCAGGTCCTCAACCTTTAAATAAACTGGAGATAAAGGCCCACTGCTTCTTGAAATGGTGATGAAGCTTTTATAAGACAACAACCTAGGAGTGGTCTGTTTTCATTCTCCGTCTCATTTGATCAATGAAGCGTTTTACAAAAGGATTACCACCCAGTTCTTGAAATTCTCTTCCTTGGCATTCCTACCTGGACTACCTATCTCTTTCAACATTCTCTTCTTTGGCACTTCTTCCTTTATTACCTATAAAGTGACGACTCCTTTCTGAATTCCAAGCCTTTATTTCTGCTGATTTTACAAACTCTAGAAACTAAAGATTAAAAAGGAACAACTGCCCTTCACAATCTTACCTCCCCCAAACAACCACTGTTTAACATTCCATACTAGAATATTTTCTCAACTTCAGATTACTAACTAATAAAATAATTTCCACAAATCCCTACCTGAACTTCCCCATTCCTATGAACAAAGATTTCTAACTTAGACAACTGGATAGACTAAATCAATTCCCTCCAGCCTCAACTTCCCAATCAACTAGTCACCAGTCCTATTACTTCTACCATTAAAACACCTAGTGTCTACCTCTTTCTCTGCCTTTACCCTAGCTTTTATCTTCCTTACACTCTGTCCATTGCTCCTAACAGGTCTTCCCATCCTCAGCCTATTCCTTAACAGTAGCACCATTTGTCTTTCAAAGATACATTTATGAATATGTAACTTTAAAATCTGAAGCAATAAACTATCTCAGGTTTGAAATACAAAATCCATTAAGCCCTTGCTTATAAACAGCTGACAACTTTCCTGAAAAAGTCAAGTTGAGTGGGCCCTGTAGAACCTGCCTCCAGCAAGCCTCCCTTTCCAGTTATTCTCTCTGCCCCACAAAACTGTATTCTCTACTCCGTTCATAATAGACTACTCAACATATACCACATGCTTTCATATCTCCCCAAATCTGCTGATTCCGTTACCTCTATACCTCTACCAAAAACTCTTCTCCCTCTTAACAAAGTACAACTCACCTTCAAATGTCCCTTCTCTGTAGGCTTTCTTTACCCAAGGTTACCTCAAAGACTACAAAGGGCACTCCTAACTGAAACCCTAACTTCTAAATAGTAGAGGGAGTTTTTCTTTCCAAGAGACCAATAAATCAAGTGATCTGTATGTATTAATAAATATAATATGGGGTAGAAAATCCCAGTTTTGGGCATAAATATTGTCATCTAACAAAAGACAACAAGTTAAATAAAATAATCTAGCGTTTATATTTTCAGACTAATAGTTGAGAATATAAATTGTTTTCAGAATACCTTTAGAAGCAAACAGATTAAGATTTTAAATTTAACCAAATAATTAGGAAATCCAGAATTATAAACTGATTCTTGCCAATAGGAAATGATAAACCTACCTCGCAGTGATAATCAAATATTGCACTTTCAGTAGTATTTGCTGATTCTTCTTTTTCAGCACACGTTTCAAAGGATGAAAGTTGCTAGTGTTAAAAAAAAAAAAAAAAAAAAAAGAAAAGAGAGAGAGAGAGCGCGTGCGAGAGAAAATGACCTATCAAGCTAATAAAGAATACAACTGCTGCTGCACCGGGCAATCTCACAGTACAGCACTGAAGAAAACAAAGACTACTAGCAGCGTTGGGAAGTGCTCTTTCAAAGCTGTTGAGTAGGCACAAACTTCCTGTTTCAGATCAAGTGTTGTGTCTTCAACTTAAGTGTACTCTTCTTTGGTCTTGTTGGTTGTTTCGAGGTTTGTTCCTTGCCTGATCTGAACTTGAAGCAGCAGTTTCAGGTGGTAAAGTCTGTTCTGTTACACTTCATACTAGAGATAAGAATGAAGACGTTAAGTATAACTTACATAAAAGAATCAGGGACAGAGGGTAGCTAGAGGAACAAACTCATTTCATTAACTTAGAATCAAGCAATGCAGAAAACTTGGAAGCACACACACTCAATGTCATTTGAGCAATCTCCCAAGTGCTAATGGATACCTCCTTTGGTACTGTACACTCAAAACCCAAAATTATTCAGTCCTTATTGACACCCCATACCCACAAACAAATTCGAAGTTACATAACATAATATTTATTTAGTATAAGTGTTTTGTAACTACCTAGCACTGTGTTAAGTACTGTGGAAAACATAAAAGAATTTCCTGCCATCAGGGAGTTTACACCCTTGTTGAGAAGAGTTACTTATACATGGAGGAAAAACTAGAATATAGGACAAAATGTCCAAAATTAATTTGCTCAACTAATATCTGGGTATCTACTACATCACATACTATTCTAGAAATACTACTTATTGTTTGTGCATCACCGTCTGTGCATCAAAGCAACATGGTCAGAGAAGGCTTTTAGTAAGAGGTAGAATATTTCAGCTTAATTTGGAGAAATAGGCAGATTTTTGAGAAAAAGAAAACAGCTGAGTATTCTAGGCATAAAATATCACATAAACCAAGCCAGAGTATACAACTAAATCCTAAGTCCCTTGAGAGCAGAGACCATGTATAGGATTTTCTATGCCTGGCATCAAGGGAGCTTTATTGCATCAGACTGTCACAGCAAGGGTGGCTTGTTGTTTCAGAGGAATCAATAGGCTAGCCTGGCTAGAACAGAGGGCTGGGTTAAAGTGAAATGAGATATATGGTGTGACAGATGCAGTAGAGCCAGATTATGAAGTGTTTCAACTTGATATAACAGGAAACAGAGAGCCTTAGTTCTTGATGATAGGGTATGAAATCCTGAAATCCTATGAAGGATCACTTAGTGAAGGAAACAGACATCTCATTAGAGCTGTTGCCATAAACAGATGAGGAATGTCCACAGAAGAGAAACAATTAAATTCAGAAGGGAAGAGAAGTGAAATATATGTATAAATAAAACCACAGAATTGTGCTTTGTATTAGCTGTAAAAAATTATTATTTTGCAGTGCCTCAAATGTTAGCTAAAATGGTGCTGTTAACTAAAATGACTTATGAGGAAAAGAAAAGGTGGATTTGGTTTTAGATATGCTGAGAGGTGGAGAGTATATTTTAAGATCAGAAATAATGACTATAAGGTGTGAGGTGAGACCTGGTGAAACAGAGTAGGAGAGCTCAATATTAATCCCACTGATACTTAGCAGTAAAATGTCACAAACAAGTTATTTAATCTCCCTGAGTTTCAGTTTCTCCTATGCAAAAAGAAAAGTCAGTAACAGCTGATCTGTGGCCATTGCGTATACCTAACATACCATGACTTTATACAGTAACTTCAAATATCAAATGTTACATTTGTCAAATCTTTCCATTTTATTTGGATCATTCTCCTATTACCCAGACTACATACTTCTTAGAGCAATGATTCTCAAATCACTTGGGAAACTTTAAGACATACACATGCCCAGTCCCCACTCAAAGAGTAACTGGCCTGACGTAGGGCCACTTCTGAAATGATCTTTGATTCCTCCCTCTCCACCTACACACCCAATGTTGCAAGTCTTATCAATATTTCAAGATACCTCGTGTATTCATCTTTTGCCCTAAATGACATCATATTTTAGTCCACGGGTCTGACACATCTGCTAACTTCCAGTGTCAACCCTTTCCATATTCTTTCACATTAACACTACCAGACTGATTTATCTAAAATTCCAATTTCATCTCATTCATCTCATCTCCTTCTCCAAAATCCTCAGTGATTTTTCCAGCACTCTAAATGGGAAGTTCTTAATCCTGGCTGCAAATCCAACCCACCTGGGACTTGGGCGGGGGAATCAAAGCCTGTGAGATTCTAATTTAACTGGGGTTAGGTCCTAGGCATTGGTGTATTTTCTTTCCCACCCTGCCCCCAAGGTGTTTCTGACTTGCAGCCAGCGTTTAACTACCACCATTCAAGGCGTGTCAGTTCTACCTTTACATCTTTACCTTCTTCTGCTCTCCAATTCTTCTAGATAGGTGCATTTTCCTCCCTAATTCTTAAACGCAACTCTTGGGAGATTCCTGAATTCTAGTCTTTGTGCATATGGGTCTTTCCACAAAGAATACATTTTGTCATCTTCAATGCAACAAAAAAAGCCTTTCTTGACCATTCCAGCACAGATTTATTACAGTAACTCCCACTGCTGGCATCATGCTTTTTGGTACCAAATCATTTCTGCACTTTACTTACATGTTTATGTATCTTGTTCCTTCAATTATATTTCAGATTTCTGAGAGACAAACTCAAGTTCATTTCTTTATCACAGCCCCCGACAGCACTTAACCAGGTACTGCTAAATTTACCACAGCAGAAACTAATACAAAAAGATAGTTAATCTATAACAGCAAAAGACACAATTCAAGTTGGTAGACAGTTCCACCAACTTTAAAAAATTTTGTTTTGGTGAACTGTATAAAGTCTTAATTATCCAATCAAGAAATAACCTCTTCTTTTAAAAGATACCCATTGGGCATTTTAAAAAATTTGCTATCCACTCATGCTAAGATTATTAACATTCATGGGTGGTACTGACCAATTCTTTAATCCTCTGAACCAAAGTGTACCCCCTACAACCTCCCCCCCGCCCCCAAAGCTAGATGTTTCTTAAGTCACATGAAATACAGAGTACTAATTAAAAAAAACTAAGGAACAATTTAAATGTGGATCTGAGAGTCTCCCTGATTACTAAGTAATCAACTCCTTTTTCCTTTGCTCTGTATGGGAACACTATCACCATTAGTTAATTATCAATTATGTCATGCTGTTTTAGAAGTTAATTTTCCTTTACTTGATCTGATAATCCAAACAGTCATGCCCTATTTCACCTGCCTTAAAACTATCATCACCTGTTTTGTTATTTGCTGTCTCCTCCAGTTCGCTGCTTTATCGCAAAAGCTTAGCTGAAGCCAGGCACACAGTAGGCCCTAAACTAACACATGTTGAATTAATACATTTATATGGCATTAATCCATCTAAAATGTTACCACATAACCCAGTTTATCATTTTGACAAATTATACTCAAAGTCTGTACAGCATTCACTTGGGAAGAATGTTAAAGAAATGCTAAACCAGTCTATAAAATCCCACCACCTAACCCACTTTCTTCAGAGTACGTTCTTTAAGAATAAGAGCCAAGACCCAAATAGGCAGCACGGAACTGAAAAGGTTCTCTATTGTTGATTTATATGACTAACACTCATTCTTGCCTTAACTCCCCAGTTGGTAATTCTTGATGCACTAACCCAAGACAAGTTTAAGTATATCACATTTTTCTCTAACCTGTATAACCGAAGTGCCCAACAGGTTTTAATTCAGTTTTACTTTGGGATCTAAGGAAAATGATAAAGTTTAGATAATTAACCACCTTAAAACAATTTAAGTCATCAACACGTTGAGCGGAAATAAAAGAAAATGAAATTGCTGCAACCATCTTTTTCTATGTTTCCTTTAGTAATAACAATTGTGCTGTTACTAGATATTTAAAATTATACACCCACCCATCACTTAACTTCTTTTACATATACTAATACTTTGAAATAGGACAAATGCCAGTGCGGAAAGAAGCTGAAGAAATGCTCCAGACACAAAAATCAAAGAATAGTGTAGACCAGCACCATCCAACAGAAATATTGTGCAAGCCACATATGTAATTTAAAAATTTCTAGTAATCATATGAACTTGAAAGAAAGGTGAAACTAATTTTAATTAAGTATCTTATTTAACCAAATCCAAATGTCATCAGTTCCCACAGGTAACTGACATGTTTTTAACATCCCTGGAAATCCAATGCTTATTTTATATTACAGCACATTTCAATTCAGTACTGTGCACAGTTCAACTGCACAACGGCCACACACAGCTAATGGCTATCACACTGGTCAGAGCAGATACAGACTGATGAGGGGAAAAACGCATTGGCATGCCCAATAAAGCAACAGTAAATGTAAGGCCCTTGGGCAAAGACCTTCACTGATAAAAGGAGGCAGTACCTAGCAAACTCACCCATAGCAGGAGTTTGCACTTACTACATCCGAGAAGCAGAAATGCAAACAACTAACTGGTTATATATTGGCTGCAGCTGCAAACCAATGGATAGCCTACAGGTTCAACGTGAATAAACTGCCGATCAATTATTTTCAACTACACATTAATATTATACCCCAGCATAAAAGGACATATAATGCTCTAAAAATAATCTTTCAATACACAATATTCAGTTTAATACCCCTAATAAAAAATGTAGCACAACAGAAACATCTCTAAGAATTCCTCTGGCTTGGCAGTATGTATGAACTGGAAAAAAGTTTTGAATTATCTTTTTAACTAGGTACTCACACATGCAAGCAGAAAACATTCTAATACCAAGACAAAGGAATTTTAAAAAATCTTGATTTGGCAGAAAGCATTTAACAGCAAGAAATGATGGGATTCAAGAAAACAAGTCACCCCCACCACAGCAATTTCACCACTGAAGACATTCCAGCTATTAAGTCTTAAAAAATACAGTTATAATTCTTCTAGCTGTAATTCTTTATCATGAAAAATCCTACAAGTTACAGCTCTCCATAAGACAGTCTGGGTCAAAAATCTCAAAGTAGTCCCCCTTTGATTTTTGAAAAGACTAAACTAAGAAGGCAAACCAATGCCTTGTATTTATTTAACACGATCTCAAGATTTTTATTTTGTAATGCAGTCCTCAAATTCAACTCCTTAAAAATCTGCCCACACAGCATTTCCATGTTTAAACTACCTTGTCAAAAGTATGGGCCTCACAACAATGTGAATGAACTTAATGCTACTGAACTGTACATTTAAAAAAAAAACGGTTAAAACGGTAAATTCCGTTATGTATATTTTACAACAATTTAAAAGAAAGTATTTTTAAAAATGTTGTAATGGTCCTGCATTGTGTGTCTTTAGATGGAGGGAAGGGAAAACAGGAGTAGGATAAAGCAGGACTACATGTCAGCTTCCACATTCTCATTTTTCATTGCTAGGAATTTACCAGAATTTTCAACCATACTCTAGAGGTCATACTTGTTAAGTCAGAACTTATTTACAAAAAAAGAAAACCTAGCTTCTGTGCCTCAAATGCTTTACTTTTCAACTCAGCTGCTATAAATACTCATCTCGATGGTAAACATCCAGAGCAGCTGCAAAATCACTCAAACCACTACCATCTCTTTTATTTCGGGCCTATGGCTAAAAGGAAAAAAAAAAAAAGGTTGAAAATTTATCAAGATTTTATGACTCAGGCATATGCCTATTCAAGTATATAAACCTCCTCCTTACCCAAACCAAGAATACCCAATATTGGTTAGTACCAAAAGGGCACAAAGGTATTATACTGCCCCTCAACGTAGTATTGAAAATGCTTCCTTCTAGAGACTCGAAAATTACTCAGCGTTTTGATACAGAATAACTTATATTAGCGGGCTATAATTTGATACCTACATTTTATAGATTGGTAGCTCTGGTCAAGAGCTGCCAGTTCATACCATCCTGATAAAAAGCTAAGTCTCCCACAGGAAGGATTTAAAGATTTAACTACCACAGTGCCTTTGGGCGTCCTCCCTCCTCCTTCACCCTACCAACTGTTTAAGAGGACCACATTCTTTCGCTCATTTTAGGTGCAAAACAAGGAAATTACCTCACACAACAACGTTCAGCTTTTGTATTTGCGGATTGAAGGCTGTTTTTAGAGAGGGTTCCCTGCCTCACTTGTAAGGCAAGAGAGGAGCTACTGGGTGTTTCTAAAAGAAAACCTTAAAGCAAAAAGAACCGTAGCACTAAGATTTCCTACTTATGATACAGTGGGTGGTAAGAACCTCGAAAGTGTCTACGACCAGGGGTCTAAAAAACTAATTGTACATAGAATGACGAAGCCATGCCTTTCATTGCACAATATGGGCCGGGCTCTTACACCATAAGAACCAGAGGGGGAGTAAGGAGAACTCCACTGAGTTCTCACCGAGTTCGCCCTAACCCCAGGATTAGAAGGGTGAGAGCCATGTGCCTAAGTTTAGGGGCTGGTTCTCTTTCTCAAGAAGCCGAAGGGGTAGACTAGAGGGGAAGGTTGGGTGTTGAGACCCAAGATAAACAGCTCTAGGTGAATGGAAGTAAGGATGACAATTCGGCCGCACTACCGTGCCAGAAGTGCCGAGGAAAGGAGGTGTCTCTAAGCAGTTAGATGGAGCGGGGTCTCAGTCCATACACAAAGGAGGCGCCATTGCCGCACTGCGCTCTGGTACTCGTAGTCAGATCCCCAAGCAGGTGATGGCCAAGATACCACAGGGTTCAGAGTCAGAATAGGCCCCTCTCCTATGTCTCCAGCTCTTCCAGTCTCACACAAAGGACCGCGCCACCACCCCCTCGCCCCGCCTGCCGGGACTTGTAGTTCTCGTTTCCCCCACCAAACCGCAGAGGAGGAAGCAGCCAGACTACAACTCCCAGCAGCCTCCGCGCCCGAGCCCCGCACCCCTGCCTCCATCTTGGCTGCGGTCGGAGCCTCCATTTTCGCTCCCTCCCCCCACTTTAGTCACCACCACCACCACCACGCGCGACCGGCTGGCCTACACTCTTCGCTTCTGCTCTCAGCCTGACGTGAAGCCTAGACAGTTGAACGTGAGCCGGGTGGAAAAGCCCGGGGCAGGGACTCAGGGTGAGTTCTTCTCTACCCGGAGCTCTAGGAGTGCCCACCCTGCCTCAGAAGTCTCTCCCGTTTGTCTTGGTCCTCTCATCCGCCCTTAACGTGGCTTCTTGCTACCCCCCCGTTGGACCCTGAGGTCGTACTCACCCCAACAGCTCAGCGCCCCCTCTCCAGCGCCGCCATAAGCAGCACGGCCCGGTACGTAGGAATAAATCTCGCTTCTCTCGCGAGAGTTGCGGGCTTCGAGCGCGTGCACAGGAAGGGGGGGAGCGTACCCTTAGTACGCCTGCGCACGAGGGCTGAGTGACGCCGGCCAGTGCGCTGCGCTTAACCACAAACGAGGTGGTGTCTGCGCTCCCTTAGTTCCCCTCCTCCGTGAGCTGCAGGAAGCAATTTCGGTGTTTGCTGACTCCATTGGGACGCACGGGGCGGGGTGGCGGGTGACTTTCGGCGTCTCTGATCTTTGCAAACCTGAATATGTTTTAGGCCCCGAGACCAGGATAAACCTTGAAGGCGAACAATTAGGAGGTCATATCAGGAATATCATAAAGGATTTCTCTTTTCTCAGCGATAATCCGGACGTTCCCCAAACCCCAGTTCTTCTTTATTCACATTGCAAGCCTTCTTTCTCTTGTCCGCTACATTAGATTGGACTTTAATATAGAGTTAGGTTTTAAGCAAGGTAATTTGAATGCCATACGTGAGAACTGTGTTTCCCACAAACTATGTTGCTTGCAACAGACAGACAGGAGTGAGCAAGGTAGCATAATCATTAAAAAACAAACTCCTTCAACTGACCTTTTTAGTTAACAGAATATCTACATAGTGTATCAGGTAATCAAAGGGGTGAATCAGTAACCAAAAGGTTGAAATCAGGGCAAATGGATGACTCATCCCACAGGGAAAAAGGGAAGGAGGAAAATGGTTAATTCTGGCCCCAGAAAAGTTCAATGAATTATACCTTGCCAAACGATAGAGCAGTCCCCTTTGGTGAGAGGAATGCTTTTTCACAGATTCTGTGGCTCTCACTTGACAATATTGGATAAAAAATGACCAGTCACGCTCCTGAGAACTCTCCCACCACTTTATTTTCCGCTTCAACACTTATTTGTCCGGCATCTCGTATGCGTTGTCGCTGGCATGTATACTATAGTAAAGACAAACGGTCATGGTTCTGTCCTCAAGGAACTTTCAGTCTAGCATCATTCAGTAATCACAAAACCAAAATCTGAACATACACATTGAAATAACTGCAATGAAGGAGAGGTGCCCAGCTCATTTCTGAGCAAATCATCTTGAATTATAAGAGGAGGTAGTATTTTACTTCTGATGTTTAAAGATTTTTCTTTCCACCTCTGTTGCTATTGGTCTAATCCCATACCACCTCCAAGCTGCCTCTTCTTTTTGATGCCTTCCCACCCTTCCCCAGGCACAGATATTTGCTTCATTTTCAGCGCTTTCATAGCTCACTCTATTGTAATTATTAGTTTATGCTAGCTAGTGATTCTTTAGGACAGGGCCTGTGACATTCATCTTTGCATCACTCTTTCCTGACAGTGCCTGGCATAGACAACCCTCAAAAGCTTGTTGAATGAATAGCACTGAACAACAATGTAAGAAGTTGTTAGAAAGTGGAGTGTTCTGTTGGGAAGTACAGAATGTAAATATGTCAACCTAGCTGTTTTGTTTCCTCTGTCCAAATCTTAAATTAAGATTTCTCCTCCCCAGCATTAGATCTCATTTGGATATTCTAACCTAGTGTTACAGAGAAACTGCCCTGGGCTCTTGCACTAGAAATAAGGTCATGTGAAGCTGGGCTAAAAGTAGAATTAGGTCTAAGAGCACACATTCTCAAATATCACAGCAATGAGAAATATAAAAAATAATAGTCTCACTAAATTCTATAAATAAAAGTCCTATTAATAAGAATAAAGTCTCGATTTCTACCATCACACATAGCTTCTAAAGACCTTCTTAAACCATGTAACTATTTTATCATCCTCATTCAATGTCTCAATTGCCTTTAAATTCCTCCTTGGTCCATAATTAGAATCAAATTACACAACACAAAATGCAAATGGGTATCAATCCAGAAGCATACATTTTAGCTTCCAATGCATTAAGGTAAAAGATGGAGTAATTCACTAGTTTAAATGATTTAATCTTAAATCATTGATTTAAATCACTAGTTTAAATGATTTAGTCTTTCTACAAGTACCACTCATAGGTTTCATTTTTAGGTAGAGGTAGGTTTCATTCTTAGGAGATCACATTTTAAGGCAATAATATTTTTTCAGATTAATTTTGAGGTCAAATTAAAAAAACCCCAAAATGTAGTTATATTTTTATGTTTATTTTTTAAACTGAATTTAATTAAAGCAGAAGCTTGTGAAGTCACTTGGGAAACCATTTCCTATACAACAGGGTAATCATGGATTTGGGGAAGATATTTACTCCATTAAGGAATAATAATCAGAATTTAAAAGTTGCATATATTTTTGGTTATTTATCATACTAATTTTTCTTTCGAGAAACATAGACAAGGCTATGTTACATAGTAAGGCTAAATTGATTCACGATTTAAGGACTGTTTTGTTTTTTTCTTTCTTTTGGCCATGCCATATGGCATGCAGGATCTTAGTTCCCGTACCAGGGATTGAACCTGTGCTCCCTGCAGTGGAAGCACGGAGTACTAACCATTGGACCACTAGGGAAGTCCTTAAGAACCGTTTTTTTTGTTTTTTTTTTCCGGTATGCGAGCCTCTCACTGCTGTGGCCTTTCCCGTTGTGGAGCACAGGCTCCGGACGCGCAGGCTCAGTGGCCATGGCTCACGGGCCTAGCCGCTGCGCGGCATGTGGTATCCTCCCAGACCGGGGCACGAACCCGTGTCCTCTGCATCGGCAGGCGGACTCTCAACCACTGCGCCACCAGGGAAGCCCTTAAGCACCGTTTTTATTCTGACATTATGTCTTTCCTAGCTAGGGAAGTTAATGGGAACTTCCTTTATAAAATTATGGGAATAGTGGATGGTAAAGGAATCCACATTCAAGATTTCAGAACAGGAAAACACAAGTTAGAGCAAAAACTTTCAAAAAGAATATTACTTCCAAAAGAATGTAAATAAGATTTAACCCTAGAACCCCACAATCCAAAACTTTTTATTCATTAACAAGCCCCCAAACAGTTAAAATGATTGTTTAAATGAGAATAATATGTAAGAATAACAATTCTGTAATAAAATATTAGAATTTAAATAAAAATAAGGCAGAAGCTTTATATAATGCTTCCTTTTTTTTTTTTTTTTTTTTTTGTTTTGCGGTACGCGGGCCTCTCACTGTCGTGGCCTCTTCCGTTGGATTGTTTAAATGAGAATAATATGTAAGAATAACAATTCTGTAATAAAATATTAGAATTTAAATAAAAATAAGGCAGAAGCTTTATATAATGCTTCCTTTTTTTTTTTTTTTTTTTTTGTGGTACGCGGGCCTCTCACTGTTGTGGCCTCTTCCGTTGCAGAGCACAGGCTCCAGACGCACAGGCTCAGCGGCCATGGTTCACGGGCCCAGCCGCTCCGTGGCATGTGGGATCTTCCCGGGCCGGGGCACGAACCCATGTCCCCTGCATCGGCAGGCGGACTGTCAACCACTGCACAACCAGGGAAGCCCAATGCTTCCCTTTTAAAAAAAAATAAATTTATTTATTTATTTTTGGCTGCACTGGGTCTTCGTTGTTGCACGCGGGCTTTTCTCTAGTTGTGGCGAACAGGGGGCCACTCTTCATCGTGGTACGCAGGCTTCTCATTGCAGTGGCTTCTCTTGTCGTGGAGCATGGGCCCTAGGCACACGGGCTGTAGAGCACAGGCTCAGTAGTTGTGGCGCACGGGCTTAGTTGCTCCGCGGCATGTGGGATCTTCCTGGACCAGGGCTCGAACCCATGTCACCTGCATTGGGAGGTGGATTCTTAACCACTGCGCCGCCAGGTAAGCCCTATAATGCTTCCCTTTAAAATGTCAGCATTGCACTTAACGGAAGAATTAGGTGGACATGCTAAGCTGCTGCACTAAAAGTAATCACCGTAACATTTTAGCTCTGGGAATCAGCCAGAGAGAAGCATGGAGCAAAGCCTATTTCAAACTTAATTAAAAATAAAACCAATTGTATTTAGAATAAAATCCAAACTCTTTTACAATGATCTATAGTACAAGGCCCTAAATGACCTAGTCTCTGCTAAGTCTCTAACCCCTGGTTCACTGTGTTTTAATCCACTGCCACCAACATTGCAAATTTGTTCCTACTTCAGAATCCTTGCCTTTACTCTTGCCTCTGCCTGGAATGCTCTTTCCCCAAATCAGGTATTTGGCATTTTCTTCATTCAGGTTTCAGCCCAAATGTTACCACCTCACAAAGATCTTTTCTAAAGTAAAAGCACCCACTATTACTATTACTCTCCATAACAATATTAGCTTGTTTTATTGTCTTTATAACATGTATTGTTATCCAAAATTAACACATTTATGAATTTAATTTTTCATTGCCCTACTTCCTGAACGATAATGTAAGCTTCAGTTCTCTGGTTCATCATTGTATCCTCTAAACCTAGGATAGTGACTGAGATAACAGTAAGTACTTAATAAATGTTCATTGAATGAATGAATTATACTTATTTAATTAAATCTAAGACAGTATTGACTGTGTGATACATCATTATTTATGTAACAGCAAGAAGAAAATGTTGCCATTTTCACTATGACATAGGGAGTTCCTTGGCGGTCCAGTGGTTAGGAGTCCATGCTTCCATTGCAGGGGGCATGGGTTCCATCACTGGTTGGGGAACTAAGATCCTGCAAGCCGTGCTGGCGCAGCCAAAAAAAAAAAGCAGCACACTATGACATAATACTTTTATTACTTAGAATTTTATATTTATTAAAAGAGCCCTTTTAAACTAATTTAGACCTAGGTTTTTTTTAAAAAAATTATGTCACACTTGTGTGTATATAAAGCAAAAATAAAAGCAAAGTAAATTAGTTAAGGTATTCCTAATACTTCTTTACTAGTCCAACTCTTCTGAATCTCTTTCTTTTTAGTAATAAATTTGAACATGTTTTTATTTTTTATAAAATTTATTTATTTATGGCTGCGTTGGGTCTTTGTTGTTGCTTTCTCTAGTTGTGGCGATTGGGGGCTGCTCTTCGTTGCAGTGTGTGGGCTTCTCATTGCAGTGACTTCTCTTGTTGCAGAGCACAGGCTCTAAGCGTGCAGGCTCAGTAGTTGTGGCTCGCGGGTTCTAGAGCACAGGCTGAGTAGTTGTGGTGCACGGGCTTAGTTGCTTCGTGGCATGTGGGATCTTCCCAGACCAGGGCTTGAACCTGTGTCCCCTGCATTGGCAGGCAGATTCTTAACCACTGTGCCACCAGGGAAGTCCCTGAACATATTTTGAAAATGCCATACATCAAGAGGCACCATAAAAAAATAAAAAACCAACAGACTAGGAGAATATATATTTGCAACATATAAAACTGACAATGTATTATCATGAATGTATAGTAAATTAATACATATCAATCGATAAGGAAAAAAAATCAAAGAAAAGGAAAATGGAGGAAAGACTTGAATGTGTATATTAAAAAAATCTCTGTATGGGCAAATAAACATTTGAAATTATGCTCAGCCTTATTAGTAATCAGGGGAATGCATATTTGTTCTGAGATAATTTTAGGCTTACAAAAGAATTAGAAATACAGCACAGAAAGTTCCCATAAACCCTTCACCCAGTTTTCTATTATGTTACTCTTACCTCACCATAGAACAATTTTCAAAAGTAGGAAATTAACCTTGACCCAATAACATTAACTACAAAATTAATTCGGGTTTCACCAGTTTTTTCTCTAATATCCATTTTCTCTCCTAGAATCAAATCCAGGATCCCACCCTACATTTAATACTATGTCTCCTTAGTTTCCTCTATCCTATGACAGTTCCTCAGCTTTTCCTTGTCTTTCATGACCTAGATGCTTTGGAAAATATTGGTCAGTTATTTTGTAAACTTCCCTTAATTCGGTTTTGTCTGATGTTTCTCTTGATTAGATTGGGGTTATGCATTATTTGGAAGAATGTTACAGAGGTCATGTACCCTCTCATTGCATTGTATCAGGGCTTATATGATGTTGAAAAGCATTATTAGTGATGTTTACCTAATCAATTGGTCAGTGTTGTCTGCCAGGATTCTTCATGGTAAAATTACTGTTTTTCCCTTTATAATAATTAAATATTGTGGTGGAGATACTTTGAGACCATACTTGATTGAACAGTGTGCTGTCAAAATTCATGTCTACCCAGAACCTCAGAATGTGGCCTTATTTGAAAATAGGATCTTTGCAGATATAATCAAGTTGAAATGAGGTCATACTGGACTAGGATAAACCCTAATCCAACAACCAGTGTCCTTAGAAGAGGGAAATTTGGACACAGAGACATATAAGGAGAATACCATGTGAAGACTGAGAAGGCAGAGATTGCAATGATGCACATGGAAGTCAAGGAATGCCAGGAATGGCCAGAAGCTAGAAAAGGGGCATGGAACACATTCTTCCTCAGAGCCTCCAGAAAGAACCAACCTGCCAACACCATGATTTCAGACCTCCAGCCTCCAGAACTGTGAGAGAATAGATTTCTGTTGTTTTAAGCCGTCCAGTTTGTGGTAATTTGTTATGGCAACTCTGGGAAACTGATACAGAGACTATGCAAATATCCTTTTTCTGTTTGAACTTTAGTCCACTTATTTTAGCATGCATTGGTGGATCTTGCTAATAAATCTCTTTTTTGTCTCATAGATGCACAGGTTTTTCCACACAGAAGTATTCTTGGGCCACCAAGAATACTGGTAATGCAGAATTTCCTAAGAGTGTTTCATTGTTGTCTCCAGGATTTTATTCCAAGCTGCCAAAAGCCACTGTGGTAGGCAGAATTTTAAGATGATCACAAAGATTCCTATCACCTGGTACACTTGCCGTGTATAATTCCTTCCTCTTGAGCATGGGCTGGGCTTGTAGATCTTAGAGGATATCACTTATATCTCGTCAATGGCAAAAGGGATCATTGCAGATGTAATTAAGATATCTAATCAGTTGGGTTAATTAATCAAGAGGGAGCTTATTCTGTGTGGGCCTAACCTAATCAGGTGAGCTCGCGCGCGTGCGCGCGCGCGCGCGCGGATCATTGCAGATGTAATTAAGATATCTAATCAGTTGGGTTAATTAATCAAGAGGGAGCTTATTCTGTGTGGGCCTAACCTAATCAGGTGAGCTCGCGCGCGCTCTCTCTCTCTCTCTCTCTCTCTCTCTCTCTCTCTCTTTCTTCCCCTCAGTGGCTGGAGACTTTATCTTGGCCATACCAGCAGCATGTGGGATCCTAGTTCCCCAACCAGGGTTCGAACCTGTGACCCCTGTATTTGGGAGCACAGAGTCTTAACCATTGGACCACCAGGCAAGTCCCCAGATGAGCTCTTAAAAGGGAGTCTAGAGGTAGAACGCAAGGGAAGTCAGAGATGATCTCCCGTGGGCCTTGAAGGCCTCTGAGTTCTACACCTGCAAGGAAATGAATTTTGCCAACAACCATGTGAGTATGGGAGAGGGCCCAGAGCCTTAGATGAGATGCTAGCCTCGGATGATACCTTGACTTCAGCCTTGAGATCCTGAGAAAACCCAGCTGATCCCTGCATGGACTTGACTTACAGAACTGTAAGATAATAAATAGGTGTTGCTTTAAACTGCTAAATTTGTGGTGATTTGTTACATAGCAATAGAAAATGAATACAGCCATACTCCAAATTCTTATGCTGGCACTGCTGATTTTACAGTAAGTGCTAACGGAAAGTTCACAGAAAACAGCTAAACCCCCATTCCTTTCTCATATGGTCCTTAGTTTGTTGACTGAAATATCAAGAACTTGACTTTATCCAGTCACACCACCAGGAATGCAAACCAATTTTCTTATGCTTAGAATCAACTAGATGACAACCCCTACATGTATAAGACATATCCCAATTTCAGAGACATTAAAGTATGAAATAAAAATGAATCTTACGATCAATAACATACAGAAATCCATTTCTAGGAGGCTAGACGAAATGTTGAGTGAATTGTAGTTCATCAAAGCTCTGAGGGTTCCACTTCCTCTTAAGCATTCTCGGAGAGTGACAAAAGTAAAAGCATCATCTGCTTTCCACTATGAATATTAGTGGATAATACTCCTTAATTCACAAAGTTGCCATGAGACAACTGCAAGTGAAATAACTGCAGAATACGAAATACAACTGTTTATAGTGAAACGTGTCTAATATTAATGAGGTAGATGGAGGAAGAATTAAAAATTAGGAGTCAGATATTAGCAAGGATTTTTAAAAAATGTATAATTTTATTATTTTATATGTATGTATCTCTTAACAATATACTGTAGTCACATGATGAAATCTAGTACATCAGTGAAAATGAATGACAACTATATACAACACAATGAATCTTAGAAACATAATGAAGAGTGAAAAAAATCACATCCCCATAGACTACTATACAGTCTAACACCACTTTCATAGAGCTCAAAAAGAAGCAAAACTAAAAAATGTCACTTTAGTGTTATATACATATTTTCGGTCTTTTCTCATGTGATAAAACCATTAAAAAGAGGGAGCAGAGGGGTAGAGACAGGAGAGGAGCACAAATAAATAAATGTAACATATGGGTAATGTTCTATTTCTTAAATTAGGTGATGAATTATTATGCTTGATAATTTATTTGCATGTCACATCTTTTTATAAGTCAAAAATTACATTAAAACATAAGGGCAAAATTATGCATAATGTGTTGACAAAATTTATATTTGCATTGTTGCTTTTTAAACTATGCTTATTTTATCAGCATTCTTTTTTTTTTTTTTTTTTTGTGGTATGCGGGCCTCCCTCTGCTGCGGCCTCTCCCGTTGCGGAGCACAGGCTCCGGACGCGCAGGCTCAGCGGCCATGGCTCACGGGCCCAGCCGCTCCGAGGCATGTGGGATCCTCCCGGACCGGGGCGCGAACCCGGTTCCCCTGCATCGGCAGGCGGACGCGCAACCACTGCGCCACCAGGGAAGCCCAGCATTCTTAATTATAGTCAATTCAGGTTAATTTTAACAAAATGTGATTTTATTAAAAGCTAATAATCCTCAGGTAATCCTCAGGATCTCTGGATAGCCAGAAAACCAGAATTAGAGGCTATACAACCTCTATAATAACTTCAGTTAATTGCTTCAGTGAAGACCCCACTGTGTCCACTGGGGCAGAGACACTGCAGCTTACACCATTGACTTTGCTGACACTGGATAATGAATGTTGTCAGTACAGCCACTTGCTGCTCCTTCTGTGGAGGTGGATGTAGTAGCCAGTGTTGTAGTCACTGCCTTTATTCAAAGAATTCAGCATAGTTCCCTGCTTCTTTGTATCACTAACTTTTAAGGCAGAGGTGCCTTCACTGGCTGCAGAGTGGCTGGGAAAACAAACATCTGACACTTTCAAATTTTTTAGGAGGGAGGAAGGCTCTGCCTCATTAGGTGATGGGTTCCCTAACTATAGTATAGGAGTTAGGATAATGGGCAGCTTAAAAAGAAATGACAGATGTCTTCCGCAGCCCATTCCTTGGCCACTCAACACCAACACACTCCTTTGGCTAATGCTTACACTTGTTAAAAACTATTCAGTGTAAGAGGACTTGTGTCAGACATTGTTAGCTGCTTTCTCAATACTCTTTCCTCTTTGCTAATAGAATACTGATTTTATTTGCGGCAGCTATGTCCCCAGCCTCCTTTGCTGCTAGAAGTGACCATGTAACAGGTCAGGCAAATAAGACAAAGGGAAGTCTGTCTGGATTTCTGGGAAAGCATTGCTTTTCCTCATAAAAGAGAATACATAGAGCTGGCATACGACATTTCCCTTTTTTTTTCCTGCCTTCAAACATGGACATGACTCCTGGCAGAGCAGCAACCTTCTTGCAACAAGAAAATTGTGTGAAGGCTGAAAAACAACATGCTAAGGAGACAGATTTAAAAGACAGAACTGCACCCTTTCCTGTATGTATCAACAGTAAGGATTGTTAAGCTCTGATTAAGCATTGTTCTTTTCAGTTGCACGCACATACTCTCAGCTACACCACTCTAGAAAACAGATGACAATTATGTCTCATTCCTTAAGACTCCATTTATTAAATTCATGATATTTTCTAATATATGGGCTGTGGTGTATCTTTTGCACCATTAATAAAATAGATTTTCCTCTCAAGAACCACTTGAACTCTGAATAGTATTTGGCATTTAAAGGAATCTTAACTTAATGGTTAAGAATATGTTTAAGTCTGGGTTTGAATCTTGGTTTCAGTTTGGAATAATAACACCCTCCTCATGCCTGAGTATCTGTAAAATGAGGTACAGTTGAAATGGAGATTATATAATAACTAGAAAGCACTAAGCTTTCTAGTTCTACTCATTTTGTCTCTATTGGATTCTCAAGTTGTAAATAGTCCCTCTGTACTCTATACATCCTTATATTGGATTTATCACATTGTTTGCCTCTTCTACCAGATTTTTCTTCAAAAACAGTCAGTTCCTCCCCCCTGCTTTTTAAAATTCATAACTCCAAATGAAGTGCCTAACATAGTAGACTAGACAGTCTCAAATCAGTGTCCTTAGAAGTTATCTGGGATGATTATTAAAATACAAATTCCTAGATCCATCCCCAAACTTCTATTGTAGTAGGTCAGTGAACCACATTTTGAGGAACACTGAAATAGACCTTCAATGTTTGAATCAAATTATGCATAAGGTATTAATATAAGGTAATAAAGGTAGGTATCAATAATATTTATGCATTTTTCCAAGATACTTCCAAACAGTTTTAATTTTATACTTTGACTTGTAATCATGTAACTTATGATTTCTAACCATGAGGAAACCTCTAAAACCATTTCAGAAACAACTATTTATAGTTATACGAACTACAATGTGATAATTAGAGAGTATTTATGAAAAACCCTGTGTACCTGACAGGTTGCTATATAAGTGAAAAATAAACCCTTGCACTTCCTAATAATTAGACTCATTACTGAGTAAAATTAGCTGATATTCTCAAAATGAGATTTTTATTAGAAAAGATAAGTTTGTACTAAAATTTTGCACACCAGTCAAGTTCCATCATCCACTGCAAAATAAACTTTCATACCCACTCAGACCAAAGTCAAGAACATTCCTTCTCCCCTTCAATTTTCTAACTACACACTATTTTCATAGTATTAACACCAGCTAGAATTCATATTATATAGGGTGCTGAGAACTCTTGAGGCTCATGCTTCAAGCTTTTGATTTGCCAGGGGGAAAAGTTAACATTTAGATTTATCCTGATATCTGAGATGTAAAGAACTTTACAAACAACTCTAAAGGAACATAAAACAGATAAAGGGACACCATGTTATAGTTTAATGGGCCATTTGATTACCTTATCATTTTCACTGAAAACTGGCCATGGCAGCTGACCAATGGTATAGAGTACCTGCCTCCTGAATGGAACTGTGGAACACAGAGTGGCACTTAGGGCATATACTGCAAGGCAAATGGCTAGACTGAAAGTTTACATACTCTTAGGAAATGAGATAAAAACGTCCACACTTCGGGTGGAAATTCTTTGCAGGATTCTGAATAGAAATTTGACAAATTCAAAAATGACATATACTGATTCATTACAGCCTACCATTTTAGGCAAATCCTTTGGTATTACTGGGATCAGATGCTTTTAGGATATCTTGGAGAAATTCTGTTGTTTTATTTGGAGTTAATTCTTTATGGCTGTACAAAAAGAAGGTTACACCACACAAAGCACTAACAAAAAACTCTTTCTAATGATGTGTCTCTCCCATGCAGTACAGTGCTTATGGTTACTGGGAGATATTGACAAGTTTAGCATTCATTATTTCAATTATTTTTGGGCAAACCTAAATTGATAGTATTACATGAAGTAATTTATAAATTTGAAATGTGAGTAAACTGAGATGGGGAATGAAATGATGAGTAGGCCTAGCTGACCACTTAGCATTTGAATCTCAACACAGCTTCTATGAATGTAATAAACTCTCATTAAGTGATAAAACTTTGCTTCCTTGTGAAAAATGGATCTAAAAAGAAAGCCAACTACTAGTACTAGTAATGAAAGACATCCAAGTAAGTGATGGTTCTTAATTATAAATGAAAGTTATATATAAACTGTAGAATGTAGTACCTAAGAACTATGATGTGAATAAACCTATTATATCTTCGTCACACTGGGTAAACTACCCAAGCTGAAGATTTCCTAGTAGGACAAAATTGAAAAATTGACTACTAACATCTAATAGAATAAATAAAAGTTACTTTTAGCATCTGAACTAAGAGCACATGTGTGCGTAAACACACACAGGACAAATTTTTCAGCATTCTTTGAACAATACGATGATTATACTACCACTAGAAAAAAAACAGTTGACTTATTTTCAAGTATGTTTCCCAGGGACTAGCAATAGGTTCTCTCAAATTAAGAGTAAAGACACCAGGCCATAAAGTGCCAACTCTTAGCACCAGAGAGACTTAAAACTTCAAAAAAGGTGAATGACATTACAAATTAGAGAATCTGCCAATCTACTTCTGTGGAATTGTATTATTTTTCTCAAATGGAAACAAATCCAGGTTTATGCCAAATAGATTGAAAAAGCTAATCTCTTTTTAAAATTTTTAAGAATTGCAATTTACAATCCTATATAAAATAAAATTGCTGGTTTATAATAAAATGCTCTAAGTTTCAGAGATATGAAAGAACAAAAATGAACTGAAAACAGTTCATATAAATTGAGGTCCCAGAAATGAAAATTAAAAGTAGTCTCTTAGAGAAAGGAATGGTGAAACTCAGTGTATTTTAGTGAGTATTTTCACTAACATACCCCAAAACTGTTTTGTGGACAGCCACTTTTGACTGCGAATTCTAAACTGCCACTTGATACATTTAATCAAAGTTAAATCAAGTCTGAGGCAAGACACTGAATGGACAATACTCGCATAGAGAGATAATAACTTCCTTCCTCGATAAACAATCTCTAGCCGTCATTCAGAAGTTGAATTATTTGATGGCTTGGGAAGCAGTGTCCATTGAGTTTTCCTTCTTGACCCGAAGGGACTCACTACTGATGGACAATAATTCTCGAAGTTCCTTATTTTCAAGCTGGAAAAAAAAGTATATGTTCATTTCAGGTATTTTGACTGTCAAATTGCATCAGAACACATTGTTTTGGGCCTGAAACAGAAAGCATATTATTTTAATTTTAAAAGTTTTAAGGAAACAAAAGAACTGAGAATTTCCTAAAATTCTACTTATTTATTCATTTAAAAAACATTTACTGAGTAATTTCCACATGCCACGTGTTAGGACTACACACAAAAAAAACAAGGTTCCTCTCCACTTGAGGAATTCACTGCTTGTCAAACTCTTTATGGTTTCCACAAGTTTTAGTATTGTTTCTTCTATCTTTCAAATTCCTAATAATAATTTCACTTTGTTCAATCTTCTCTCCTAGATGTCCTACGGTTTTGGAGAAAGGAAGGAAAGGGGGAAAAGAATTACTAGGCACATAGCCAGGTATCACATGTGTGTCTTACATCTATCATCTCACACAATAGGTAGGGTAAGTACCATTGCCTACATCCATGTTCTCTTTGAGATGAGGACACTGGCCCACAGAAGTCCAAAAACTTGTCCAAACTTAGACAACTTAGATGTGGTACTGCTGGGGTCTCAATCCAATGCCCATGTTTTTTCCACTTAAAATATTAAGTAAACTTTGTCCCACATTTCCTTAGGCTGTTTCCATAAGTGAGATAAATTAGGGATAGTGTAGACAAGATCATTCTATCATTTTAACTAACTCTTATTTCCTAATTGGGACCTTGCCACTCCCTTTGATTTCCAGGTAGGGCAGTTTGCACTCTTCATCCTTATTCTCTCTGAAGGAAATTCTGGGAAGCCATAGCATTTTCAGGTTTCACTGAGAGTTAGAGCCCATGGTCATTAAACCTTGTACCATATAAATGCTTCCCTCAATACTCTGTATCTCTCTCCTAGCATTTATATACCATTTCATACCAAAATACTACTAGTCTTATTCCTTTCGTTAGACTCTGAGCAGGGACCCTGTCTTTTTCTCTCTAGTATTTCTCAAAGGGCCCATGACAGCATCTTGTAATAAGGAACATTCAAATCATCTATTGCAGGGGTCCCCAACCCCCGGGCCTCTGATGGCTTCTGGTCCACGTCCTGTTAGGAACCCGGCCGCACAGTAGGAGGTGAGCGGCAGGCAAGTGAGCAAAGCTTCATCTGCCGCTCCCTGCCACTCCCCATCGCTCACATTACCGCCTGAACCATCGCCCCATCCCCACCCCCAGTCTGTGGAAAAATTGTCTTCTACGAAACTAGTCCCTGGTGCCAAAAAAGTTGGGGACTGCTGATCTATTGTAATGCTTTTTCCTTAACAATTTTATGGGCAAACTAACACCCCAGGCCTTTCTTTGTAAATTATTCCCATTTTAATCAAAATATTACATGAAAATAGCTTTTAAAAAAATCAAGACTATCCAAAAAAATTAATTTAAAAAAATCAAGACTATAAGACTTATAAAATAGACTGCAGTCCCTTGACTTTGTTTCCCAAAGGCAACCACTTTTAATATTTTTATCTATTTCTTTTGGTATTTACTTCCATAATTCTACATAATATGCCTGGTACTGCTATTTCCGGATCATCAAGTTTAGACATTGCCTATCTGAGTTCTTTTTACGGCAGATGAGGCACCTTAGCTCACATGTAATCTGTCCCTTCCACTCTCTCTACCCTCTCAATATGATACCTCAATTTCTAGCCAATACACAGTTGGCATTTTCATTGTTTGCTGCTGATTACATTTCCTTTCTTGAAAAGGGTATGGAGGATTTATTTTAATTTTAAATCAGACCACAAAGGAAACATCAGTACATAACAGTGATAATACAGTGACGGCATATCTTCCAGAGTCTGAAATCTCCGTAAAATATTGTGAACCTAAAATATCAACAATCTTACCTCTAATTGTGCTAGTTTTTCCTGAATCTTACAAAATTGATCATCATCCATTTGAACTGCTTTTCTCATCACTTCTCCCATTTCACAGATTCTGTCAATCTGACTCTCAATTTCCTGTGAGGATATTAAGAATAAAAAGGTGAAAAAGTCATCTTTTTTTACAGATATGAAGTTCATGAAAATATGTGCATTATGATGTTAAAAGTTCATTTAATCTGTGGTACAGAGGTTACAAAGGAGTTTCACTACAATCTAAGTCCTCAGAGGTAAAGCCATAATACAGTTATCTTGTGATATTCACAGATAATTTGTTTTCAAAAGATAAATTCTAGTCTAACCACCCATTGGATACTGGACACTATCTCTAAATGGCTGTTTAACTTAAATTTGAATACTTTTATTGGCAGGAAGCTTACCATATTCCAAGGTATCTTATTCTATCATTGGACATATCTCTTAGCAAGTTTTTCATAAAAGCTCAACTCTGTCTCCTTCAAGGATCAAGTTTTCTCCTCTGGACCACAGATTATTATCTTGTCCAGATGAAAGCCATTCACATATTTAAAATATCCCTGTGCCCTATGACTTTAGTTAACTGAAGTCATTAAAATGCTTTCAGTGGGATCTAAGATGAAACTTATCTTCCATAAATTCCACTGCAGTAAACAGTGAGGTGTCAATCTATTAATCTAGGATTAAATGATATAGTACCTGTGAATGTACAATGACAACTCTGAAGCACTCTACAAACTTAAGAACAATTACTTGGTCTCCCAAATTAAATCATAAGCAACCAAAGTATAGAAACTATGCCAGGTCTTTTTTTTTTTTTTTTTTAAACCATACTTCTCTCTCCTAACAACATAGTATGATGCTATGTAGTTCAGTTTAATAAAAGTTTACTGACCCCCTGCTATGTGCCAAGTACTATGTTAGGGATAAAAGATGAATTCATGCTTCTTACAACCAAGGAGCTCACAGACCAGTGAAATGTACAATAATAACCACCCAAGTATTTACTGAGCACCTTCAACACTAACTGGCATTCTGTTTGGTGGAAGAACTAACTAAGCATTCATTAACATCTTGAAAAGAGATCTTGGTGAAGGGGGGAGGAACTTTAGTCTTACTCAAATAAAAGGCCCTGAGCAGCCCTTTATCCCCTTCTTTCTATTCATATCTTTACAAAGCTATAGTAAAACCTACAGCAAATGTGATAAACATGAAAGGAAAACAAACTTACTTTTCTTCAAAAGCAAACACACAATCTAAAACAATTTCAAGATTTCAATTCATTTAGAATTTATTCATCAAAGTTTCTTACTGCAGAGTGAGACTGGTGAGCTTTCAGGACTGGTTCAGCATCCACTGCTTTTTTAGCAACCATTAATTGTAACATCTGTTTCCGGTATTTGCTCATGATGAGTTCCAAAGCATCCTGGTGTTCCTCCAAGGAAACCCATAGCTCTATCAAAAAAATAAAATAACTTGGCAGTGATGTCTGAGAGATACGTCCTAAAGCCAAACTCAAACAGTTGGAATTTTATGACACTTCATGTAACATTATGAATCCAAAGTTGTAAATTAGTGTTTAAGTCCACAGAACTCAACCGTTATGGTCTGTGAAAAATATCTTTCTAGGCAGTGGCAGCATAATCTGGTAGAAACAACACGGGATGTGGCCTCAGAAGACATGAGTTTAAGTTCAGTTCTGTGAGTTACTAGATTATGACTCTTAAGCAAATCATTTAACCTCTCCGAGCCTATTTCTTATCTGCCTTGTAATAATAAAAACTTTGCTTGTCTACCTCAAAATGAAGATATGAGAATGCAATGGCATGATACACGTGAAAGCCCTCTGTAAACTGATATACCAATAACTATTCATACTACTATCATTAATAGTGTATTCATCAAGCCCAAGAATATACACCCGAGGATACGATTTACCTCTTCCATCTTGCTCAAGGAACATAATAAAACCTTCAATCTTAGCTTTAATGTTTATTTCAATTAATATTTAAACATTAAAATTTAAGTCCTTGAGGATATTCTCTTGTTATGCAAGCCTCCATGCTGGGACACCTAATAAGCCATGCAGTAATTCAACTCTACTAAACACCTCTTTGATAAGCTGCCTTTAAATAAAAAATCAGTAAGACCTTGAAAAGGGTAATGTAACAAACTTTACTGATACTGGGCGAGCACAGGCTAACTTTCCTGTTAAAGAGTACTGACTCGGAAATACATACAGAATGTGCGCTTTTGTGAACAGTTTGTCAGTTTTGCAAGAACTTATGAAATATTACTGGATATGAAAAAATCATAACTACACAAAAAGGCCTGACCAACCTCTGTTTTCCTGCTGCAAGTCTCTAATCTGTGTATTCTCTTGGGACAGCAGAATGTGAGGTTTGTATTTGGACATGTCCTTTATATCGGATGCATCCTCTTGATACTGGACAAACAGAGACAGACTAATCGCGCAGTACACAGAACAGCCGCAGATGCAACTTAATAGGCAGGAGGCAGAGCTTCAGGGCAGCATCCTCAGCCCCGACCCCGCAGAAAGTTCTCACCACCGCCCTCTTGGACCAGGACAAAATTCCAGGCCGAGTGCCCACTCTACCTCACCCTCCACCCCTCAAGTGCCCGGAACCCGAGGGCACGGACCCCTACCCTCTGCCTGACCTGGTCCGGAAGCGCTGTCCCCGCCTCCCGCATAGCGGCCACCCGCCGGTGCAGCGCCGCTGATTGATCCACTAGCGACTCGGCGGCCGCATCATGCTCTCGCAGCCTCTCCAGTAGAGTCTTAGCGTCTGTCAGAATCTTCTCGATGGTGCAGCTCATAGCGGCCCCAGGACGACAGTCGCAGCACCGCTCACCTGTGCGAAGGGTTCAGATCTCCCTGAGCCGGTCTCAGCTTTACAGACGTCACTTCCGGGTACGTTTAAAAGGCGCCTTGGTGGTAGCCGCGATATGCGCTTGCGCAGTGGCAGCCTAGGCGGCAGGTGAACCGCTTCAACCCGCGGCTTTCCTGTAGTCTCGCCCAGGGCAGTGCCCCGGAGGCCTGCACTTGCCACGCCCTTGGTTTCCTGTTTCCACAGCCTGGTGGTCAAGTTGTGTTAAGGCTGGGCTAGTCCGAGTTTCTCCTTTCCCTACTGGTTTTGATTGATGTGGATTGATATTGTAACCATTAAAAAAAATTTTTTTTTTAATATTGGTAAAATACGCATAAAATGTATCATCTTAACCATTCAATAGTAGTAAGTACTTCAGGTTGTTGTGCAGTCATTGCTACCATTCATCTCCAAAACTCTTTTCATCTTGCAAAACTGAAACTCTGCACCCATTAGACTTTCCCTATTCTGCCTTCCTCCCAGCCCTTGGCAACCACTATTCTACCTTCTGTCTCTTATGAATTTGACTACTTTAGGTACCCCATACAAGTGGAATCATATAAATCATAACTGTCATTTTTGTGAATGGCTTATTTCACTTGGCATAATGTCGTCAAGTTTCATCCATGTACAGCAGAATTTCCTTCCTTCTTAAGGCTGAATAGTATTGATATATATATGTATATATGTGTGTATATATATATATATATATATATATACAACGTTCTGTTCATCCATTCATCTATTGATGGACCCTTGGGTTGCTTCCACCTTTTGGCTGATGTGAATAATGCTGTTATGAACACATGTATAAATATCTGTTTGGATCCCTCCTTTCAGTTTTTTAGAGTGCATACCCAGAAGTGGAATTTCTGGGGCATGTGGTAATTCTATTTTTAAATTTTTGAGGAATGACCATACTGTTTTCCACAGTGGCTGTGCCATTTTACATTTTCACCAACAGTGCACAAGGGTTCCAATTTCTTCACATCCTTGTAGACACTTGCTATTTTCTGAGTTTTTTTTAATAGCCATCTTAATGCGTGTGAGATGGAGTCATTATTTTCTGCTTACCTATTTTTTTCTGTTTTAATTCGATTATTAATTGAAAATACATTTAACCAGAACAGCAATGACTTGTGCTGTTATATTGGTTTATGAGTTTACCTTGTCAAGCTTGTGTGTCAAACTTTGTTCTTTTTCATTAATTACTTTAATACTGTAAATACTTTTGGAGAGTCTTGTTTCAGGCAATGTTTAGTGTCTGGGAATACAGCAGAGAATGACACAAGGTTTTGGCCCTTAGGGAGTTTATATTCTTTTTTCTTTTTAACATCTTTATTGGAGTATAATTGCTTTACACTCGTGTGTTAGTTTTTGCTGTATAACAAAGTGAATAGGGAGTTTACATTCTAATGGGAGAAAGAGTTCATACTCTTATAAGTAATTGAAGGTAATGACATGATTAGGAACATGGTAAAAGGGGCAAGAGTGTCACAGCAGTAGTGAGATGTCAGAGAAGGGGGTGTGGGAGGAGAATTGGGCTTTTACTTTTGTATTCCCAGCAGATTTTGGAAGAAAATCTGCCTACCACACTTCCTATACATAATACTGCTGGCCCACCTATCCCACAATTGCAGAGTTTGCAAACAATGTTTTAATATATTCTTTTACTAAAACCACAATTCTAAGCAATTAGTGCTCTCCCCTACTTTCCCACACGATTTGAACCACAGTCCCACAGAACATTTACATTATGCAAAGGAGAGGTGCTAAGTATATACAACAGGCAGTGGCCCACAGGAGAGACAATCTAGTGGAATTCTCTAATTCTCTTTTTGTTACACTCATACAATCTGTTCCTACTGAAATCTGGAAGACGACATTTTAGGTCCATTAGAAAGCCACAAAAGTATGTAATCGACTGTATTGAATTCTACTTCTTATTATTGCTATCCTGTGGAATTTTTTTCCTATTACCATTCTATGCTGTGCCTCAGGAGGCCTAGATCCTGTCCTCCCCCCTTTTTCTAACCTGGGAAACCAAAGTTTACAGTAGAAGATATACTAGTTCTATGGTACCATAACCGTCTCTAACACCCGGTCTATGGAAAGGATTGTATCCAGAATTGCTATCAGTATTGACAGCAATACTGATGTTAAGTGCTTACTCTGTGTCTGTCACTGTTCTAAGGACTTTATAGTAGGTGAGTTATTTAATCCTCACAATTACCATATAGGTTAGATTTCCTGCAAACAATGTCTTATGCATCAGAGAGCTTTAGTATTATCTATCTAGCTCAAACTTTTCTTTCCAGATATTGACCATTTTCTCTAAGTCAGCTTTTGATTACACAGGTCCATAATTCCTTATTCAAAACCTTGGGACATGATGTGTTCTGAGATTCAGAAAATGTAATATTTTAGAAAGGTAATAAGATCCATATACTGTATATTATATATACTTCTGGCAGGGTCTGGATGAATTATGTGCATCTTTTGCACATATATTGCATTTTTAATAAAACTGACTGCCTACAGTTAATAGTATTCTTCATATTTCCAGTCTTAGGCTGCTCTGTGACAGAATATAATTACTATTTTTCTTTAGGAATGTGCATGTTTTTGGTATAAATATTTGCTTATAAGAGCTTGGGAGGACAGACCACAAGAGGAACATGAAGGTCTGAAATTCTTTTCACTATAACCTGGAGGAAAGTGTGTGAAAAGGAACTGGACTGGATCTTACATGGCAGTGTCAAAATAGGATAGTGAACCACGCATGGGCCTAGTTAAGGCTGAGTGAGTCAGACTTTGGAAACTGCAGTGTCAACTATTATGGATTGGCTTCCTGGAGCCAGGGCCCATATCATACTTTGAATGGTGGGAAATAGGAGATCCTTCCTGAATTCTGTGTTTGTTCCCACTATCAGTCATCCTTGAGGAGAAAATGTGGCCCCTATCTAGAGGCCAGCCTTTTCTCTGGCTGGGTCTGAGAAAGAGAGCGAAAGCCCATGGCTTGGAAAGGAAAAGATAATGCTAAAGTGACTCCTGATTTTGAGAGGAGAGCTGCCATTCTACAACACGGTGACCAACTGGAGGATAAAGAGAGAGCTCACTGGTAGAGAACCTTCAGGGATAAAGTATTGCCAGTAGATTCTAGGGCAATGATAATTAAAATTTTGTTTTAAATGATCATCTTTTCCCGTGTTGTAGTCCCTTTTATATTTGAGCCAGCAGTTAAATTTATAAATACTAAAGCCTCAGGTTAGCTGTACTTAGGGATTTTAGGTAGGTGCTTAAGTCCACACTTGGGGCAAAGCTTTAGGGTGATAATCCTGGTAGGATGTTCAAATTATTTTGAGATAGTATGAAGAGATCTTGTGAGAAACACAGGGCAGTAGACTGGAGTAAGAGATGGCAAGAAACAATAATATATTTGTAGAACATGTAAGCATTTCCCAAGGAATCTTAGAAATACTTAGGGAGTGGACAGAACTCCCTGAGGTCACATAGGATGGGGGCTTAGGCTGTGTTAGCTGGACATTAAAGATAAAGGTGATCACCTCAATTCTGGAGAACCTGGGGAGAATTTGAAGGTTATACTTGTAACCCAAGGAACCTTGACTAAAGCTTACCAGGATATGTTAGGACCTTTTTAGAGGGCAGAAATCTGGGGCAATCCTGGCTTTGTCAGCCTTCGCAGGGTAGGTGTGACTGGGGAGTGAGAAGCTTCACCTAATGCTACACCTGTAAGTCAGTCTGGCATATGTGATAATGTTAGCTGGAGACAGTCTGGTGCTGTTTGTGTCTAAGTATTAAACCTCATTTTCTCTCCAACCCTATCTCTTTAACTTTTTTTTTTTGTGTGTGGTACGTGGGCCTCTCACTGTCGTGGCCTCTCCGGCTGCGGAGCACGGGCTCTGGACGCGCAGGCTCAATGACCATGGCTCACGGGCCCAGCCGATCCGCGGTATGTGGGATCCTCCTGGACCGGGGCACGAACCTGTGTCCCCTGCATCGGCAGGCGGACTCTCAACCACTGCGCAACCAGGGAAGCCCTCCAACCCTATTTCTATCTGACTCTGATTCTTGGCTTCACTTCGTTTACAGTTCTGCTCCTACTCATTGGACTGTCATCAGTATTTGGGCTTCCCTGTTGGACTCTTGGCCCTTCCTTAAGGATTTGGATCAGAGCCACCTTAGTTTTTCAGGCCTCAAAAATCAAGCTTTGTTTTGGGGTGATGAGAGTGCTCTAAAATTAGATTGTGGTGATGGTTGCAGTACTCTGTGAATATACTAAAAACCATTGAAATGTACACTTTAAATACATGAATTTTATGGGATATGAATAAATAAATATGTGAATAAAGCTGTTAACAATCAAGTTCTGGATCACTGGCTAGTCACAATAAAAATAATAGTAGCTTTTATTTTTAGAACATTCACTATGTGCAGTGAAATGATCCTAAGGCTTTATTCATAATTCTCACAACAACCTTATGAGGTAGGTATTATCATTATCCCTACTTTAACAGAGAAGGAACATGTAATTTTCTCTAGGTCATACTGCTTATTTGTTCCAGAGCCAAGGTAAGAGTTGGGAGTCTGGCTTCAGAATCAGTACTCTTTACCACTACACTGTAGTGTGGTGTTAGGGCAGGGTGGGAGTTAAGTATGTTCGTTTTTCTCATTAAAGAAGGAGGTAAAATCAGGTGCTGAGAATGGTAGTCGGGGTGGTTTTTAAATGGTGCAAGGGTTTGGAATAAAGTAATTACTGAAGTGAATCAAAGGGTATATCATTTATTTATTGCTGCATAAAAAACTACTCCAGAACTTAGTGGCTTAAAACAATAATCATTTATTTTGTTCATGAGTCTTCTGGGTAGTCCTTCTGGTCTGGGTCAGGCTTGGCTGATTCTGGTTTGTGATTGGTTGGTTGGCAGGAGGCTAGCTGGTCCTGGATATGTTCACTCACATGTCTGGTGGTAGGCCAGCTGTCAGCTGGAGTGATGGGGGTGACAGGTCATGTGTCTCTCATCCTTTAGTAGGCTAGCCATGGCTTGTTCATGTGGCTATGGGATAACAAGATCATTACAAGCCCAAATGTGCAAGTTTTTTTTCGCCTCTGCTTATTCATATATACTACAGTGTCTCACTGGTCAAAGCAAATCATGTGGCCAGCCCACATTCAAGGGATGGAGAAACAGACTCCATTTCTTTCTGGGAGGGAAAGAATGTGTGTCATTTTTGCAATCTGTCATAGGAGATTTGCGATCTCTCATAGAAGGAGAGGTACCAATGTTTAAAGATAAATGAGTGATGTTAGGGGTCTGACTAAAATTAGAAATTATACTTTTGTGTTGGCACAGTCTCCATGATATTACAATTTTCTGTAGCGTGGTTCAACTTCTTAGAGACAAATTGTAGTACTAGCAGTGGAAGAGAGAGGTCTTTGGGAATCTGTAATGAGGCCCAGCTGAAGAAGAAGGCAGTGGGCATGGGGGATGGTACTTGGTGGATGGACTGATATGCAACTGAGGGGGCAGTGGTGCTTGATAGAGGCAGAACCATGCAGTAGAGAGAAACTAGTAGAGATTAATGCTTTTAGTGGGATAGGAGGGGCAAAACAACATGGATTCCAGATAGTCTTTGACTGGTCCTGTCTGTTATCATATGTAATACATTCTTTAGGACATCCATAAATATGAATGAATTTTGCTAGAAGACAGGTGTGTTAAAAGAGCAAGTGGAGCAAGGCTGGTGATACATTAGGTTTTTAAATTTCATACACAATATAAACCACAATTCCCAAGAAGATAGTGGCTTTAATTTTTGATATATTGGAAAGTTGGATTAAGTAGGCATGCTTGCTTTATTTTTCTTTTCTTTTTTTCTACTTCTGAGTGGTATGTGTATGTGTGGGGAGTGCTGGCAGGGTTATAACTTTAGCTTTGTTACTCCCAAATGGGGTAGTAGTGGTTATGTAGTTGACTTCCTCCACTGGACTGATGCCAAAGTTTCAGCTTTTCCACTTTTAAGTTTGTATATGCTTTTAATAAAGGTTTGGGATTGTAATGTTGAATTTCTAAACAATGTGAACATTTTTCAGATATCGTTAGACATCTTCTTTTCCCTTTAAAAAGTGCTGTAGGAATTCTTTGGTGAATTTGATTTAATGGAACATCTTTGTTAGAAAGTAAGTAGCAACAAAACCCAAATATATCCACCAAAAAGCACAAAAATATCTTTGTAATAATAGTCACAACAATAATAAACATTTATTGTGCACATTTTATGTTTTAAGCATGTAATAAACATTTACAGATATGAGAACATTTACTCTTCACAACATCTCAGAGTTCTGAGGGTAGAATAGTGGAGAGAAAAAAAAGAAGCCTGAGAGAGGAAGAGAGAGAGAGAGAGAGAAATGAAAGAGTACTCTGGAGATGTGGACATGACTGGGACTAGGGTGAGGCAAGAGAGAAGTCCAGACCACAAACTTCAAGGAGGTACTTATTCTTAGGTTTTTGCTTGAGCCTGAGAGTGAAGGCCTCCTTAAATTTTCTTCCGGGGCACCTCTCTTGCCTTACCCTAGTCCCAGGCCTGGATCTGCAAAGTGTCATCCTAAATTCTTCAGCCAAGTACTGACAAGAATATTAGGAAACTGCCTGTGGCTGGGGAAAGAACCACCTAAAAGACTAGATAGAGGGAACCATGCTCAAAATTCCTGGATCAGAGGTGAAGGGCAGTTTACTACTCTCTGCAATAACAGTAACCAGAGCATCAGGACTTTCATGTTGGTTCTCCTATCTTCACTTCCCACAAAGTGATGTAAAGGGGGCAGGATGACACCTGCACATGTAGTGTGTTGATATAGGAGAACCTGGAGCTTAGGGAACATGAATCTTTTACAAAGGGTAGTTAAGCATGCCTCCCTTTTGGTCTGGAGGGAGACACTATCTTATCCTTAAAGATTGTTTTCTAGTCAAACACCTTTGAAAAGATAGTATGAATAAAGGGGAAAAGTGCATCAGTTGCAAGATGTGCATAAATGTTAGAGACCCTTGGAGAATTGACTCTCAACAACTACCTCCTAGTATTATTCCAGACACATATTATACCTTTATAGGAGTTGTAAACTCAAAGCCCAAGAGGGGCCATACAGGAATAGTAAATGAGTTAACTGAGCTAAGTGCTAATAATAGGGAGTGGAAGGCTCTGTGGTGAAGAATTCAAGAGAGTATGCATCGCCCCCAACCCTACCTAAATACATTCAGATTAAAAAATTTTTTAAATATAGTGCTTGCCAAATAAAACTATGGTCACTGCTCACACTCACTTAAAGATGAGCACAACTCTTTCCTTATACATTTGTGTTAGTATATTCTCTACAAGACTTTTGAAAAAAATATCAACCTACTTACTGTTTTTAAGTTGTTTGTGATTTTTCACCATAAATATAAATATTTTTTATGACTTTTTTGAATTTTTAATTTTTTATAAAATGTTTAAAGGTTATACTCCATTTACAGTTATTACAGAATATTGGCTATATTCCCTGTGTTGAACAATACATCCTTGTAGCCTACCTTACACCCAGTAGTGTTTACCTCCCACTCCCTCACCCCTACCTACCTTGCCCCTCCCCCCTCTCCCCACTGGTAACCACTAGTTTGTTCTCTATATCTGAAAACACTTATTTTTTGATAAAATTAGGTAGGAAATAATAAACATTTATAAGATGAGAATTAACTAACAGGAATATTTAATTATATGATTTGACAAATTTGGTTTTAATACTTAATTGAATAAAGCACATCATTTATCTGTAGGTTTCAGTCAGTGTATCTCAAAAAATTTGGGAGTCTCCCAAATATTCCATTTATATATATTATACATAAATATATAACATATATTAAATATGTATTCTATTTATATTGAAAAGAAAAATCCTCACTAATTTATACTGATTCATCTGTTCTGAATTCAGAATATCCTAATGCGGGCCAAAATATCCAATATCTAATGCTAAGTCTTACTCAGCAAGATAGGAAGCCCTATGGGTTAGTGTGCTTTGATTTATTGTTAAAGGAGATTTCTCCCAAACTAGCATTTTCATTTATGCTCTTGTTTTATGCTCTGGAAATATAACCCAGGGGAAAGTATCGTGCTAATATTTGGGTTGGGTGAGGAATATGTACTTATTTTGTAAAGTAGGATAATTATTATTATGAACATAAGCTCATTCTTACACAGATCAATTGTGAAAAAGGCTTCTTGAGATTCTTGAAATTGACATCTCAAAAAATCCTTCAATGATGTAAGGATGTTTTCATGCATTTCCAGGGGTACTGGAATCCTAGTTTATTTATTTTTATTTTATTTTTTAACATCTTTATTGGAGTATAATTGCTTTACAATGGTGTGTTAGTTTCTGCTTTATAACAAAGTGAATCAATTATACATATACATATGTTCCCATATCTCTTCCCTCTTGCATCTCCCTCCCTCCCACCCTCCCTATCCCACCCCTCTAGGTGGTCACAAACCACCTAGCTGATCTCCCTGTGCCATGCGGCTGCTTCCCACTAGCTATCCACCCTACTTTTGGTAGTATATATATGTCCATGCCACTCTCTCACTTCGTCACAGCTTACCCTAACCCCTCCCCATATCCTCAAGTCCATGCTCTAGTAGGTCTGTGTTT
>NC_041217.1:82719902-82721179 GCF_002837175.3 Physeter macrocephalus | reverse complement strand
TAGCCTTATTATGATTTTAGGCAGCCTCCCTGCTAATGGATGGGGCTGTAGTCCTGTCTTGCTAGTTGTTGGGCATAGGGTGTCCAGCACTGTAGCTTGCTGGTCGTTGAGTGAAGCTGGGTCTTGGTGTTGAGATGGAGATCTCTGGGAGATTTTCACCATTTGCTATTACATGGAGCTGGGAGGTCTCTTGTGGACAAGTGTCCTGAAGTTGGTTCTCCCACCTCAGAGACACAGCCCTGATGCCTGGCTGGAGCACCAAGAGCCTTTAATCCACACGGCTCAGAATAAAAGGGAGAAAAAATAGAAAGGAAAGAAAGGGAGGGGGGCTTCCCTGGTGGTGCAGTGGTTGAGAGTCCGCCTGCTGATGCAGGGGACACGGGTTTGTGCCCTGGTCCGGGAAGATCCCACATGCCGCGGAGCGGCTGGGCCCATGAGCCATGGCCGCTGAGCCTGTGCGTCTGGAGCCTGTGCTCTGCAACGGGACAGGCCACAACAGTGAGAGGCCCGCATACCACAAAAAAAAACAAAAAAAAAAAAAGAAAGGAAGGAAGGAAGGGAGGAAGAAAGGAAGGAAGACAGGAAGAAAGGAAGGAAGGAGGAAAGAAAGGAAGAAAGAAAAGATAAAATAAAGTAGGAAAAAATAAAGTTATTAAAATAAAAAATAATTATTAAGAAGAAAAATTTTAAAAAGAAAAAAAAAACGGTTCGGTCAGAACCCTAGGATCCGCTGCTTCTGAGGCTGCTGGGAAAAACCTCCCCCTCTCCTCTTTGTTCGCACAGCTCCTGGGGTTCAGCTTTGGGCTTGGCCCCGCCTCTGCGTGTAGGTCTTCCGAGGGCATCTGCTCCTCGCTCAGACAGGACGGGGTTAAAGGAGCAGCTGATTCGGGGGCTCTGGCTCAGGCCGGGGGGAGGGAGGGGCACGGATGCGGGGTGAGCCCGCGGCGGCAGAGGCCGTCGTGACGCTGCACCAGCCCGAGGCGCGCGGCGCGTTCTCCCGGGGAAGCTGTCCCTGGATCCCGGGACCCCGGCAGTGGCGGACTGCACAGACTCTCAGGAGGGGAGGTGTGGAGAGTGACCTGTGCTCGTACACAGGCTTCTTGGTGGCGGCAGCAGCAGCCCTAGCGTCCCACGCCCGTCTCTGGTGTCCGCGCCGACAGCCGCGGCTCGCGCCCGTCTCTGGAGCTTCTTTAAGCGGCGCGCTTAATCCCCTCTCCTCTCGCACCAGGAAACAGAGGCAAGAAAAAGTCTCTTGTCTCTTCGGCAGCTCTGCGCCC
>NC_041217.1:82706266-82719833 GCF_002837175.3 Physeter macrocephalus | reverse complement strand
CTGTTGTCTCTTCGGCAGCTCCAGACTTCTCCTGGACTCCCTCCCGGCTAGCCGTGGTGCACTAGCCCCTTCAGGCTGTGTTCACGCAGCCAACCCCAGTCCTCTCCCGGCTTCCGACCGAAGCCAGAGCCTCAGCTCTCAGCCCCCGCCTGTCCCGGCTTCTCTTGTCTCTTCGGCAGCTCTGCGCCCGTTTCTGGAGCTCCTTTAAGCGGCGCGGTTAAACCCCTCTCCTCACGCAACAGGAAACAGAGGGAAGAAAAAGTCTCTCGTCTCTTCGGCAGCTCAGCGCTGTCTCTGGAGCTCCTTTAAGCATTGCGCTTAATCCCCTCTCCTCGCGCCCCAGGAAGCAAAGAGGGAAGAAAAAGTCTGTTGTCTCTTCGGCAGCTCCAGACTTCTCCTGGACTCCCTCCCGGCTAGCCGTGGTGCACTAGCCCCTTCAGGCTGTGTTCACGCAGCCAACCCCAGTCCTCTCCCGGCTTCCGACCGAAGCCAGAGCCTCAGCTCTCAGCCCCCGCCTGTCCCGGCTGGTGAGCAGACAAGCCTCTCGGGCTGGTGAGTGCTGGTCAGCACCGATCCTCTGCGGGAATCTCTCCGCTTTGCCCTCCGCACCCTTGTTGCTGCGCTCTCCTCCGCGGGTCTGAAGCTTCCCCCTCCGCCACCCGCAGTCTTCGCCCATGAAGGGGCTTCTAGTGTGTGGGAACGTTTCCTCCTTCACAGCTCCCTCGCACTGGTGCAGGTCCCGTCCCTATTCTTTTGTCTCTGTTTATTCTTTTTTCTTTTGCCCTACCCTGGTACGTGGGGTGTTTCTTGCCTTTTGGAAGGTCTGAGGTCTTCTGCCAGTTCAGTGAGTGTTCTATAGGAGCAGTTCCACGTGTAGATGTATTTCTGATGTATCTGTGGGGAGGAGGGTGATCTCCACGTCTTACTCTTCCGCCATCTTCTCTTCGATATCCTGGAATCCTAGTTTAGACACTAATGGGGTATGAGTGAAATGGGTAAATGTGGACAAAGGGTAAACTTCCAGTTATAAAATAAATGAGTCTTGCAGATGTAATGACAGCATGATAACTGTAGTTAATAGTACTGTATTGTATATTTGAAGGTTGCTAGGAGAGTAGATCTTGAGGGATCCAATCACAAGGGAAAAAAATTGTAATTATGTGTGGTAATGGATGTTGACTGGACTTAGTTTGGTGATCATTTCACAATATATACATGTATCGAATCATTATGTTGTACACCTAAAACTGAAAATGTTGTATGTTATTATTTCTCAATAATAACAACAAAAAAGAAAACCATCAAAAAATAAAAATGAAAAGAGGTCTCTTGGTCTCCAACTCTCTCAAAGTTCCAGGATATATAGCATCTAATCTAATCACTGATCTGACACTTTCATTCTTGCATATTTGCCTGAGATCCTTCAAGGCCTAAATCAAATGCCTTTAATTCTCCAGATCTCAACTCAATCTTTCATCTGGGAAGCTTTCTGAAATCTCTCAGTTTTGGTTAGGTTCTTTTATTATATACTGTCATAAAATTATGTTTTTTCACACATTTATTTTATTTATAGTGATGTTTCATTAGTGAGAAACATCTGATGAAATCTCATCATATGAGATTACTTTGTTTCCCCACAAGACAGTGATTTCCACTATAGTTGAGATAATGTTTGTTCTTGCTATCATTGATCCCTAGCACCTGCAGAGTGCCTGAAAAATAGTAGGTATTCAATAAATATTGTGGAACGAATGAATGATGCCATCAGGTTCTCCCAATCAAGTTCCATTAGCTTGAATTTGAAAGCTCCTCAGTTTGATTCTGATGGTTAGGCGGACTTGAGGACCATTGCATTACATATCCTAGAAGGTCCTGTTTAACATCCTGGACTGGGTCAGCAGATAGAAATATGACACAAGAAAAGCATGCTACCATTTATTAAGTGCTGTGTCCACCAACACACTAGCTATAGAATAAAATTTTGGTCGGTTTGAATGGAGAATCATTTATCTTAAGGGTGTTGTGTTGCCTGAAGATCCACTAGGAAGACTGGAAAATCAGGTTCACCGTTGTGCAACCAGGAACAATGTTCAAAATCATGCTGAAGAACTTGTGTAGTGAGAACATTACAACTACCATCTTTATCACTAGATGCTTCAGTTTGCTCTGCAGAGAGTTTTCAAATATCTCTACTGTAGTTGCTCCAGGAACTAACTTTCTTTCTTTCTTTCTTTCTTTCTTTCTTTCTTTCTTTCTTTCTTTCTTTCTTTCTTTCTGCCTGTCTTTCTGTCTTTTTCTTTCTGGCTGTGCGGGGTCTTTGTTGCTGCTCGCATGCTTTCTCTAGTTGCGGTGAGCAGGGGCTACTCTTCGTGGCGGTGCGCGGGTTTCTCATTGAGGTGGCTTCTCTTGTTGCGGAGCACGGGCTCTAGGCTCACGGGCTCACTAGTTGTGGCTCGCGGGCTCTAGAGAGCAGGCTCAGTAGTTGTGGCGCACGGGCTTAGTTGCTCCGCGGCATATGGGATCTTCCCGGCCCAGGGCTTGAACCCGCGTCCCCTCAATTGGCAGGCAGATTCTTAACCACTGTGCCACCAGGGAAGCCCCCCACAGAGAGTTCTTTGCAGTCGTTGCTATTGGGAAGAGTTGGTGTGGGGGACAGTGATATCTGGTCAATTGAGCCTAAGTCATGTTCTAGGTGCAAGGGAGGATGCCACATTTTTAGCTTCCATAGTGAAATCTGGGCTCTGCCTTACCAAGAATCATAAGGAGAGGAACTTTTCCAAACAGTGAAAAGTTTCAGGTACCAGGTGGCTAGAAAGAATGATAAATTTCATCTACAAATGCTTATTGTGGGCTATGCTAATTATTTCTTCCTCTGCTGTGTCCTTACAGTTCTTTGTCTGCTTAGCACTTATCATATTCTACCCTGTGTAGTAGTTACTTATATACATGTACTACTCCCTACCTGTAAAGGAATTATGTTTTATTTATCTTTGCTCTGCCTTAGGAACCAGTGAAGTGCTTAGTTTATAGTCAGGAGACAAGAGATTTGGGGCAGTCGTTAATATTTGTTAAGAACTTCCTATTGAGGTGTGCTGTAAATTGAATTCAATTAAATTTGTGATTAGAGGGGCTAAAATATTCTGATCTGAAAATTCTTTATTTTATTTTATTATTATTATTTTTTGGCTGCGTGGCTTGCGGGACCTTAGTTCCCTGAGCAGGGATTGAACCCGTGTCCTCAGCAGTGAGAACTCAGAGTCCTAACTACTGGACCATCAGGGAATTCCCTGAAAATTCTTTAATCTAGAGTGCTCATGTAATGATTATTTTTAAATTTAAAAAATTTTTTAAATAAATGTATTTATTTATTTTTGACTGTGTTGGGTCTTCACTGCTGCGTGCAGGCTTTCTCTAGTTGCGGCCAGCGGGGGCTACTCTTCGTTTTGGTGCGTGGGCTTCTCATTGCAGTGGCTTGTCTTGTTGCAGAGCACGGTCTCCAGGGGCACGGACTTCAGTAGTTGTGGCACATGGGTTCAGTAGTTGTGGTTGCAGGCTCCAGAGCACAGCCTCAGTAGTTGTGGCGCACGGGCTTAGTTGCTCCACGGCATGTGGGATCTTCCCTGACCAGGGCTCGAACCCGTGTCTCCTGCATTGACAGGCGGATTCTTAACCACTGTGCCACCAGGGAAGTCTCTCATGTAATGTTTAATAAACCAAGTCCTGATACTATCAAATCTGTAATCTTGAAATTCTGAAGATTAAATGATAATTATAATGATAATTGTTTCTTGAACAATTCCCTCTCCGACACTGCAGTTTCACCAGTCATAGATAACTAAAATTATATTAATTAACACTAAAACAACAATTTACGCTGTCTCTTCCTTCTAATGCTTTTACTTTCTGTCACATTTATTCTTTCTAGGCTGAAAAGTATAGATTAGTTGTTCACTCTAATTTTTAGTGTTTAACTTCAGTTTGATAAAATACTTAAACGAGGGTAGCAAGTGAAAAATGAGGTTGCTAAAGGTTAATGTTTTAATGCTTTTAATAACTATTAGCGCCACTTCTGCATCTTGTCAAAATGATACAAACTTATTCTGGCAGGACTCAGAAGAGCTGCTAACAAAGAATTACTTGATTTAGTTAGAAAAACAAGGAAGAGCAACTATCCTCCTCCAATGATAATTTAAAAAATACCCATTCTAACTCTGGCATTAATATAAAAGGAGGTGCCAAGTATTCATAAACACTGCATAAAAAATGTGACTAATATTTTATCCTAACAATTAGAGCCTAAGCTGATCTATCAATGCCCCATTAAATAAAACAGCCTGATAAGGCGCCCCCCCCAAAAAAATGCCTGCACAAATCATGTGCATTTCTGTAACATTATGCCAAACATGATATTGATTAAGGAAAAGGGGAAGTAGAATGAAAAGGTGTCTTAGAAGATTTAATTCTATATTTTAAGGTGCATTTACACAAAATATCTGACAGTCTAAAACCAATGGTTAAATTTCCAGGTAAAGCGTGTCAGTATCGTAAATGGTGACTCTCAAATTCTCTCTGATATTATTCAGCTTTTTAATTCATACAAAGGAGATTCTCCTGGCTATTTAAACCAAGTGACTTTTTTTTTTTTTTTCTCAAAAAAGAACCCTTAACAGGTGGTCCTATACCTTTGCCACTTTGGAGAAAAAATAATACTTTTCCCCTGCAGATTTTCACTAGTATTATGGGAAAATATTGAGCAGTATTATTTTAAAAATTCTCTAGATAGGAAAGTTGTAACTAGAATACTTTAGAAAAATTTCCCACCCTTGAAATTGAGATTGTTATAAGATTTAATTTTTCATTGGTTATTTTATTTAAGTGATATTTTAAAATGTATAATATTCTGCAAAAGCTGAGTGAAGAAATTTCATAAATTATAATTTAATGTTAATTAGAAGCCATATATTTTTGGAGCTGTTTAAATCAATAAGATTTAAAAAATATATTAAGTATAAATTATAAATAGATAGAAATGTCCCTGCCATTATCTACAGTTTCTGTATTCTGAAAGGTCTGTACTACATTAATATGCTAGAAATAAAATAAAAATGAAGAAGAAAATATTTTAGAGAAAGTATCAACTTTGGGTTCAACAAGCATTTATTGATTATCTCTTATGTGCAAGTGACTGTATTAAGCACTGGGGAAATAAAACTAAACATGGTCTCTGCTTATAAGGTATACATGATTAATTCATTAGGATAAATATGAATAAAAACAATTATAGCCCAGGGAGATAAAGCACTAATAGATTCATAAACAAAGTGTCAACTGCTAGTGCTCAGTTTTCCTCCCACAGAATGAGCATAAATAAATCTTGAATTCAAAACAGGAGGTATAAGATAATGAAGTCCTTAATTGAGTATTTTGACTTTCTTGAATTTCAGAGCCGTTACTTTATTACATCTTTACTTTCACTCCCTGCATGGTTAGCTCGGCTGATTAGCATAGCAGCCATTCATTCTTCATGCATTTATTTGTTTATTCAATCAAGAAATACTTATTGAGCATTTATTATGAGCCAAGCCCTGTGATGGGCACTGGGAACACAATAGTGAAGAAGATTGCCACAGACCAATAGTCTAACAGAGTAGTAAGGAAAAAAGATCATTGACTGAATCACCCTAAGAACCTTTCCTGCTCTATAGCTACAGATTGACCCCCTTAGTCAGCAAAGTGAACTAGAAAAGAAGCTCAAACAACATGCTCAATTGATGATCAGCCAATAGCATCATTTATATATATAAAGCTTGCATCTCATCATTATCCCTTATATTTTGAATTAGCATTCTAGTTTTTTGCCTTATTTTTCTAACATCCTCAACTCTACAAAATATGAAGACTTGAGGAGAAATGATTACAAGATTGGAGCATATTTAACTATAAATCACTTAAAACTTTGTGGCATTCTCATTAAATTCCAGTAGAACAGTCTTTTGGAATTGAATATTTAAATCTAATTTTGTTTTTGGATACACAAACTGATAATTTTGCTTGTGCAATCTCATAAGCATATCATAAACTAAGAAATGTTTTAAACTGTCTCCCACGCTCTTTTTTACTCAATCAACTGAAAACTAAGTAGACTAGAAAATGATGTCTCTAAAGGTGGTTTGATTAAATAGGAATCTGACTTTTATAGCTTATAGACATAAATAAGCAGCTGAAAACTCTGCTTTTCATATCAGTGAAAAGTATTGTTAAAATAATTACTCTTGTATAAAAGAATTCAGATAACGTTGCCAAGAGAAATGCTGTAGGTCTTAAGATTCTTTCATAATAAATGGAAAACAACAACAAAATAACTTGGAACACTCCTATAATTAGTTCCAGTAGCTTTTAAAGAGATGTTACTTTGCCCAGATCCTATTCTTTGTTTAAATTTTGTTTGACAAGCATTTTTATAAATGATTAGTGGAGGTGGTTTCTGTTTCATTAATGAAGCTGATAATGGTTAAATACTAAAGTGGGGTAAACAGTTCAAAACCAGATCAAGAATGAAAAGCCAATTATGTAGAAATGATCCAGCTGTACTAAATATGATTTCCTTTTACTATTAAAAACCTCAAAAATGTTTTAAAACACTTGAGGATAAAAAACCAACCAAACCACCTACCATGTAACTTTATTTCTTACTGTTTTGTTTAGAATTAAAAGCCACATCTAGTTTAGTTTTCAAATCCAGTGAAACAGCTCCAAAAACAAAAAAAGGAATTTACTTGATCTTACCATAAAGTGAAAATCAGTGCAACTTTAAGAGACAGCCTTTCTGTTTGCTCAATATGAACCTCAGCTATAGAGCCAGGCCTTTCTTGTTATTAAACAACGTGAGGTGTGGTTCATGTGAGGTGAGGTTCATGTAACATAAAATTAACCATTTTAAAGTGAACATTCCAGTTGTATTTAGTACATTCAATGCTGTGCAGCTACCACCTCTATCTAGTTCCAAATCATTTTCCTCACCCCAAAAGGAAAGCCCATGACCATTAAACTATTACTTCCCATTCACCCCACCCCCAGCTGCTGGCAGCTACCAATGTGTGTTCTGTCTCTATGGATTTACCTATTCTGGATATTTCATACAAATGGAAACATACAATATGTGACCTTTTGTGTTTACTTTCATTCACTTAATAATGTTTTTGAGGTTCATCTACGTTGTAGCATATATCAGTATTTCATTTCTTTTTATGGCTTAATATTTCATTGAATGTTTATTTTTAATTATTTATTAGTTTGTTTGTTTATTTTGCACACCAGGCAGCATGCGGAACTTCCCCAGCCAGGGATGGAACCCGTACCCCCTGCAGTGGAAGTGCAGAGTCTTAACTACTGGACCACCAGGGAAGTCCTCATTGCATGTTTACACCACAATTTATTTATCCATTCAACTACTGATGGACATTTACATTGTTTACATTTTTGGCTCAAATGAATAGTGATGATATGAACATGTATTTATTTGAGTATTCAATTCTTTTGGTTATGTACTTAGGAGTAGAATTACTTGGTCGTGTAGTAATGCTATGTTTAACTTTTTGAGGAATCACCAAATGATTTTCCACAACACTGAATCATTTTACATTCTCATCAGCAATGTAGGAGGGTTCTGGTTTCTCCACCTGCTTGCCAACACTTATTTTCTGTTTTTTAAAAAAATTATTATAGCTACCCTAGGGGTTGTGATGAGGTACCTCATTATGTTTTTTTGTTTGTTTGTTTGTTTGTTTTTGCGATAAGCGGGCCTCTCACTGCCGTGGCCTCTCCCGCTGCAGAGCACAGGCTCCGGATGTCAGCAATGTAGGAGGGTTCTGGTTTCTCCACCTGCTTGCCAACACTTATTTTCTGTTTTTTAAAAAAATTATTATAGCTACCCTAGGGGTTGTGATGAGGTACCTCATTATGTTTTTTTGTTTGTTTGTTTGTTTGTTTTTGCGATAAGCGGGCCTCTCACTGCCGTGGCCTCTCCCGCTGCAGAGCACAGGCTCCGGATGCGCAGGCTCAGCGGCCATGGCCCACTGGCCCAGCCGCTCCGCGGCATGTGGGATCCTCCCGGACCAGGGCACGAACCCGTATCCCTTGCATCGGCAGGCGGACTCTCAACCACTGCACCACCAGGGAAGCCCCCCTCATTATGGTTTTGATTTGCATTTCCATGGTGATTAATGAAGTTCAGTATCCTTTCATGTGTTTGTTGGCCATTTGTACATCTTCTTTGGGGAAATGCCTAATCAAGTCCTTTGCCCATTTTTTAATTGAATTTTTTCTTTTTGTTATTGATTTGTAAGAGTTCTTTATATATTCTGGATACTAGACCATTATCAGATATATGATTTGCAAATGTTTTCTACTATTCCATAGATTTTCTTTTCACCTTCTTGGCAATTTTCTTTGATGCACAAAAGTCTTTAATTCTGGTGAAGTCCAATTTATCTATATTTCTTTTGTTATGCATATTTTTGGTGTCATATCTAAGAAACCATTTTTAAATCCAAGATCATGACAATTTACTCCTATGTTTTCTTGTAAGAGTTTTATGGTGTAGCTCTTGATATTTAGGCCATGGGCCCATTTTGAGTTAATTTTTTGATATGGTGTGAGGTAGAGGTCCAACTTCATACTTTTGCAGGTGGATATTGAGATGTCCCAGCACTATTTGTTGAAGAGACTATTCTATCACCATTGAATGGTATTGGCACCCTGTCAAAAATCATAGATGTATGGCTTAAAGACTGGCTTTTAAATTCCTTCAAAACCAAGTGGACATTTCCATCTTACCACAGTGATTCTTAAAAATTTGATTCCAGACTAATGGGAGTGTGAGGATTTTCCAGGTGTTAGATATTCTGGACTCCAGGTTTAGTCCTTATAGTAGGATGTGGTAGTGAAGAATTCTATAGTGGAAAGAGCATTCACTCTAGGCTGCCTAGTGTTTGATCACACCTCTGCCTTTACTTGTCATTGACCTCAGGCAAATAATATTATCTGCTTTTATAGGACAATGTCTAGAAGTTCCTTAGTTGAATTAATCATTTTGGTGCTCATCACTGGTATGTTGCCAGAAAAATGCAGTTTTACTTCTGAGCATTGTTCTTTTTACTGCTATGACAACTGGTGGGGAAGGGGGTCCACTGGATCTTTTCTCCATGATAAAGGGTCTTGTACAAGAAAGAAGTTTGGTGTTTACTTTTTGATTGTACATGCTGTTCCCACCCTATACCTTCTACTTAGTGGTGTGGACTCATACTAACTTATGAAAGCCAAATGTGTGCATCTCTTTCTAACTCTGTGTTCATGTGACATCATGTTGAGTGCTTAAAATTGGCCATGCTAGGAGTATATACACCAGGGAAATTACTGAATGCTACAAATCAAGTTTGTTTGTTGTTTTTCCAGTGAGCTGGCTCACTAGCTCATTGCTGCTTCCACTCCTGCCTTGCCTTATTAATTTTTAATAACTGTTCAAGACTCAGGTTAAGTGAAATCTCACCCAGAAGTCTTCACTTGCTTCCTCAGGTCAAGTGTACCTCCTCTCTTCTCTCATAGAAACTAGTGCATAATTTCATTGCCTTTTCAAGGACTTTTTTGAGAATCAAATTCTACATCAGGATTCAATCCTAGAAGCAGAACCAGGGATTTTAAGGGATTTATTACAGGGAATAAATTGATGCAATTGTGGAGGCTGGCTAGGCGAGTCTAAAGTCCAGGTGATCAGGAAGGGAAGATCACAAGCAGGCTAGAACCTATGGCCATGAGTTTTTTGGAGTCTTCCTTTTCATTCTCTTTCCTCCCTGCATCATTAGTTTCACCCCTCCTCACAAAGATCATTCTCATCATCTTACAAACATAGCCTACTACTTCATATTAAAAACAACAACGACAATAAAATAAAACAAAAAATATCCCTGGACCTTATAACCCAATCTAGATACCATCCTACTTCTCTGCTCCTCTTCACAGCTAAACTTCTGGCCAAATGAATAGAAAATGTTTCTATTCATTGCATTTTGCTACCTCACCTCCCATTCACTTTTCAGTCCCCTGTAATCTGGTTTCAGTCTCACCACACCATTAAAGCTGTTGTTGTCGAGGTCATCATGGCAGGCACTTTTGATTGCTTAAACCATCCATTCTCAACCCCTCTTTCTTTTGTCCATTTTCACTGTAGAGGCTAGAAAACTTAAATTCTCACCTTCCCAGAGTTTCCCTTGCAGTTCAGGATGACTGTGTTACATAGTTCCGACTAATAAGATGCAAAATAATTCCGAGGGAAGGGAGAGTTCTTCTACTCTTGGTAAAGGGTCATATGTTGCTGGCACCACATCTTTGCTTTCTTTTCCCCCTGTCTTGTACATGAGTCCAGAACAATGACACCCACTTTCCAGCCATGAGGGACAGTCCAAGGGAATCACAAATCAGCAGGCTCTGACAATTGGCTCCCTAATGCCTTTAGCTGCTTACATCCAGGCTTTTTGTTGTGTGGGAAAAATAGCAGATTCCTATTTGAGGTTTAAATGGATTTTTTGTTTCTTGACTCTGAAGTCAGTTCTAATTAATTCAATCATCAATTACTTTCATTCTGCTAAATTCAGTGGAATTTTTTTTTCTTTATCTTATTTAGCATCTCTCAGTAGCATTCTACACTACAGAATACCTTCTCCATGAAACATATATCTCCCTTTATTTCTTTGATGCCTCTTTCTTGGTTTCTCTCTTACCTTTTTAGCTACTCAGTATAGTTTGTGAGTTCACTTTTCCCAAAGCAATACTTAAATATTGGAGTTCCTCAAGGCTGTGTCCAACTACTTTTTTTCTTCCTAGGTGATCTTATATAGTTCAACAGCTTTAAATGCTATCAATATCTTGACAACTTCCAGATTATTACCTCCAGCCTTGACTTCTCTAAATTCCAGCCTCATGTATCTAATTCTTTGCTTGACATTCTAGATACTTCACAAACATTTTAATCTCACCATGTCCAAAGTTGAACTATCGCTTTCCCTTAAAAATCCATATCTCTTCTGCTCTTACACATCCTAGCAAACTGTAATATAATCTGTCAACCAGAAACATGGGAGTAATCCATTATTCCTTATTCTCCATCATCCCTAATGTAGCAGGTACTCTGGATTGGCTCACTTAACGCCCATTGCAATAAACTTCTCCCTGCTTTTCTCTACTTTAGAGACTGGAAAAGAAAATATTCATTTCCTAGGCTCCCTTGCAGCTGAGTGGCCAGTGACATAGTTTTAATCAAGGAGATATAGATGTATGTTTCTGGAAGTGCTTAACTTTCTGAATAAAGTCTCACTAAAGGAAAAATTTTTGCAATTCTATCTTTCTTACTGGAACTCATCTGTGGTACCTAGAAGTACAACATCCATTTGTGATCATATGGTTCAAAGTCATATGTTAATGATGAAGGAGCAAAGAATAGAAGGATCTTGAGACATTGGTGACATCAATAGAACTGCTAACACTCAGACTTAGTTTTGTATGGGGGAAGAAAACCTCTACTTAAGTCATTGTAGTAGGGTTTTCTGCTATTTGTAGCCAAATGCAATTTCTGACTAACCGTCCAATTCATTAGCAAGTCCTACAGATTATACAGCAAAATATATCTTGAATCTGCCCTCTTATCTCCTAGTCCACATCACTACCATCATCTTAGTCTAGGCTACCATCGTCTCTCACCTGGAGTACTGTGATAGTCACCTTACTGGTTACCTCATTTATTTTCTTGCTCTCCTCCCATGTAGCATCAGAATTATATGAAAACAAAATTCACTCATACAGTAGTTTAGTTAGGAATAGAGAATTACCTCCACTTGATAAAGAGCATCTATAAAAATCTTAGCTAACATCACACTTAATGATGAAAAACTGAATGTTTTCTCCCTAAGATTGGAACAAAGGTAAGGATGTCTGCTTTCACCACTCTTATTGAACGTAGTACTGGAAGTTCTAGACATTTTAATAAGTGAAGAGAAAGAAATAAAAGGCATACAGATTGGAAAGGAAGAAATAAAACTATTTCTACTTGCAGATGACATGATTGTCTACACAGAAAATTCCAAGGATTAGAAAAATCACTTTGGAGCTAATAAGTAAGTTCAGCAAGGTTGCAAGATACAAGATCAACAGAAAAATGCAATTATATTTCTATAAACTAGCAATGAAGTAACTAAAATGAAAAACAATACCATTTAAAATCACTCCAAAGAAAATGAAGTACTTAGGTATTTACTTAGCAAAACATGTACAGGATTTGTATGCTGAAATTTATGATGAAAGAAATCAAAGACCACCTAAATAAATGAAGAGATATACCAAGCTCATGGGTTGGAAGGCTCAACATAGTAAAGATGTCAATTCTCTTCAAACTGATCAATAAGTTTAATACAATTCTTATAAAAAGCCCAGAAATTTTTTTCTGGTAGAAATAGACAAGCTTATTTTGAAATTTATATGAAAAAGCACAGGTCCTAGAATAACTAAGAGAATCTTGACAAAGAAGGAGAAAGTGGGAAGATCCTTCCACTAAACATTAAGTCTTTCTAGTTAGCTACAGCAGTCAAAACGGTGTGGTATGGTAGTTGTGGAGAGATAGACACATAAAGCAATTGACAGAATAGAGAACCCCAAAATATACCCACACAGGTTTGCCCAACTGAATTTTGACAAGGTGCAAAAGCAGTTCAACAGAGGAAGGATCACTTTTTGAATAAACAGTGCTGGAGCAATTGAACATCCATAGACAAAAACAAAACAAAACAAAACCTTAACTTAAACTTCACATCTTATAAAAATATTAACTAACAATGAATCCTAGACTTAAATGTAAAACTTAAAATATGAAACTTTTAGGAAACTATATAGAAGAAAATCTTCGGGATCTAGAGCTAGGTGAAGAGTTCTTAGACAACACTATAAGTACGATCTGTAAAAGGATAAATTGATAAATTATCCTTCATCAATATTAAAAACTTTTGCTCTGCAAAACTGGACAGCTACATGTAAAAGAATGAAATTAGAACACTTCCTAACACCACACACAAAAATAAACTCAAAATGGATTAAAGGCCTAAATGTAAAGCCAGACACTATAGAATTTTTAGAGGAAAACATAGGAGCAACACTCTTTGACATAAAACACAGCAAGATCCTTTTTGACCCACCTCCTAAAGAAATGGAAATAAAAACAAAAATAAACAAATGGGACCTAATGAAACTTCAAAGCTTTTTCACAGCAAAGGAAACCATAAACACGATGAAAAGACAACTTTCAGAATGGCAGAAAATATTTGCAAATGAAGCAACTGACAAAGGATTAATCTCCAAAACATACAAGCAGCTCATGCAGCTCAATATCAAAAAAAACAAACAACCCAATCCAAAAACGGGCAGAAGACCTAAACAGACATTTCTCCAAAGAAGATATACAGATTGCCAACAAACACATGAAAGGATGCTCAACATCACTAATCCTTAGAGAAATGCAAATCAAAAC
>NC_041217.1:82686806-82705876 GCF_002837175.3 Physeter macrocephalus | reverse complement strand
AGTTATTTGTAGTGAGGTGGATGGACCTAGAGTCTGTCACACAGAGTGAAGTAAGTCAGAAAGAGAAAAACAAATACCGTATGCTAACACATATATATGGAATCTAAAAACAAAAAATGATTCTGAAGAACCTAGGGACAGGACAGGAATAAAGACACAGACTTAGAGAATGGACTTGAGGACACAGGGAGGGGGAAGGTTAAGCAGGAACGATGTGAGAGAGTGGCATGGACATATATACACTGACGAATGTAAAATAGATAGCTAGTGGGAAGCAGCCACATAGCACAGGGAGATCATCTCGGTGCTTTGTGACCACCTAGAGGGGTGGGATAGGGAGGGTGGGAGGGAGACGCAAGAGGGAGGGGATATGGGGATATATGTATATGTATAGCTGATTCACTTTGTTATACAGCAGAAACTAACACAACAATGTAAAGCAGTTATACTCCAATAAAGATGTTAAATAGACAAACAAAACAAAACAAAAAAAAGGCCAAAAAAACTTTTGCTCTGCAAAAGACCCTGTAAAGAGGATGCAAAGACACACTACAGATTAGGAGAAATGTTTGCAAACCACATAAGCAACAAAAGATTAGTATCTAAAATATATAAACAACCCTGAAACTCAACAATAAGAAGATAAACAATTTAATTAGAAAATGGGGAAAAGACATGAACAGACATTTCCCCAAAGAGGATATAAAAAAAAATGTGAAAAGATGTTCAGGGGACTTCCCTGGTGGTCCAGTGGTAAAGAATCCGCCTTCCAGTGCAAGGGATGCAGGTTCGATCCCTGGTTGGGAAACTAAGATCCCACATGCCGTGGGGCAAGTAAGCCCACGTGCCACAACCACTGAGCTTGTGCGCCTCAACGATAGAGCCTGAATGCCGCAAACTACAGAGCCCACGTGCCACGACTACAGAGAAGACCGAGTGCCGCAACTAGAGAGAAACCTGAGCGCTGCAATGAAGAGACAACGTGCCGTAACAGAAAGATCCTGTATGCCTCAACAAAGATCCCGTATGCCACAACTAAGAACTGACGCAGCCAAAAAAAAAGGAAAAGAAATAAATAAAATAAATAAATATTAAAAAAAAAGATGTTCAGTATGATTAGCCACGAGGGAAACAGAAATGAAAACCACAGGATATCATCCACATCTATCAGAAAGGCTAAAATTAAAAATAGTGACAATATCAAATTCTGGAAGAGACGGAGAGAAATTGGTTCACTCATACATTCCTAGTAGAAATATAAAATTATACAGTTATTTGGGAAAAGTTTGGCAGTTTCTTATAAAATATACAATTACCATAAAACTAGAAATTATACTTTTGGGCATTTACTCCAGAGAAATTAAAACTTATGTTCACACATAAATCTGTACATGAGTGTTCATAGCAACTTTATTTGCAATAGCAGAAAATGGAATTAACCCATGTGCCCTTCCAAGGATATTTAATATTTAAACTGTGGTACGCCAATAACCATAGACTACTACTCAGCAATGAAAATGAATGGTTTGTTGATCTACACAACAACTTGGATTAACCTCCAGGGAATTATGCTGAGGAAGAAAAGCCAATCATAAAAGGTTACACAATGTATGATCAATTGTATAACATTTTGAAAAGGCAAATTTTTAGAAATGGAGGACAAATTAGTGGTTGTCAGAGGTTAGGAATGAGGAGAGGGAAGAAGGAGGTGAGTGTGGTTAAAACAGGGTGACACGAGGGATTCTGATATGGGAACTATTCAGTATCTTGACTCTGTGATGGCTACATGAACCTACAAGTGATAAAATTGTACAGAATTTAATTCACATACATAAATAAGCAGAGGTAAAACTGGGGAACTCTGAATAAGGTGGTTTTTATCAATGTCCATATACTGGTTGTGATATTGTACCACAATTTTGCAAAATGTTACCATTGGGGGAAACTAGATTAAGCACATGATCTCTCTGTATTATTTCTTAAAACTGCAAGTTAATATACAATGATCTCAATAAAAATGTGAAATAATAGTGAAAGGATTAAAGTTCTTTAGGGCTTCCCTGGTGGCGCAGTGGTTGCGCGTCCGCCTGCCGATGCAGGGAAACCGGGTTCGCGCCCCGGTCTGGGAGGATCCCACATGCCGCGGAGCGGCTGGGCCCGTGAGCCATGGCCGCTGGGCCTGCACGTCCGGAGCCTGTGCTCCGCAACGGAAGAGGCCGCAGCAGAGGGAGGCCCGCATACCACAAAAAAAAAAAAAAAGTTCTTTAAAAAATATGTTCTCTTAAGAAACAAATGTTCCAGATAAATATTTAGAAGTTAAAAATTGTTTTTAAAAGATATCAAGTGCTATATGTTTGTTTTGCTATTTTTTTCTTTTTTCTTTCTTTTTTTTTTTACTTATTCTATCATTTATTGAGGAAAAAGTTTTACATATTAGGGTGAAGCAGTAGAAATTGACATAGAACCTCATCATTTCCAGGCTCATGTAGATGTTTTGCTATTTTTCAATGTAAGGTTGCTAGTAGAGAGTACCTCTTTTAAGACATAATCTGGAGCCTATTTTTGGAATATTTTAGAATCAACACAAATGAATTATAATAGCATGACTGTTATTCTTTGGTTAACCAATTAAAATTCACAGATACAGAGCCTCTTATTTTAAAAAGCAAACAAAACTCCATGTGACATGACTTGCAGATTTTATCATGAATTCTGCTCTGTAGAGCAGAATTCTTCAAGACCCTTGAAGAATTCATCATCAGTATTATAGTTTGAAGTCAGAAACTGGAGGTGGACAAGATCAGATGCCAGGAAAGGTAGAGGTGCATACTGAGGCTATGCTATGTTAACATGCAAGTGGAACTGGGCAGGGCTGAGACAAGAGCGTAGAGTCAGATAAAAAAAGTCAGTCATCAGGTCAGAGATGGTGTGACCAGGAGAATGGAGTTTAGTGGTAGAAAACGCATTTGTAAACTTGCCTCTGTAGAAATGCCTTAAAGGAATAAGACTCTGAGCCTGGTATCTAACAGACTTTATTTATGTGATATTAAAAAAATCATAATGAAATTATTTATATACCCTGTTCAACTGCTTGGATTTTCATTGAGTTTCATCTCTGCTACTAACTAGCTATGAGAACTTGAACAAGGAGTAGTATCTATTTGTGTTGCAGTTTTTCTTAGCCAAAAACATGAGAGAGTTGGATTAGATGATTTGTATACATCTAACATTGCAGCAATCTATGAATTATTACACATTACTAATTGGTTTAACAAATTCCCTTTTTTATAGGTAATGAAAAGATAAACTTCAAGTTGAATTGTTATAGCACCTGTATTAGTGGAGTTTGAATTTAATGAAGGGTTTTTTTCCTTCCTGTATATATTACTCAGTAGTTTGTAGAGACCCAATGTTTTGTAATCAGAATGGAAGAATGTCAAATTCAATCATGAAAACAAAGTATGTATTAAATAAACAATAAGGAACTCTGGGAGAGTGTGACCTGAAGGTCCCAAAGGCTTCTATCCCTGATGATCTGGTTATTATTTGATTTATGTCAGCTTGTAACTGCCCTTGCTTTGACCCGAGAGGATTGTGTGGGAAGTTTGTCTCTGAGATAGAGCTGAAGCATTGCTCTGCAGAGCGTCTAGAGCCTAAATGTATGCAGAGTGCCCTTATTTCCACTCCTTGTTAAATAGAGAAAAGGCTCAGTTGCTCCAGATGGAAAGTTAAAGTCATTGCTAAATCTATCTATACTCATTCTGTGAGGAAAAGGACAATCTCTAGTAATATCATTGAACTGTGAGTATTTTGTTCTCTCTAAAATAAGAAAAATGTATTTTATACTGTCTAAATTAAATATGAATGCTAATTTTGTTGACAACTCACTTCATTATTAAACTGTAAGATATTAATAAATTAGAGGGTATTTTTTGAGATCTTTAGTTTCCACTAACATTAACAATTTTTGCAAGGTAAGACAATTGTTGTTACTACGATAGTCAAGCTATAAAAAGCATTTTCCTCTTGAAAATAAGAAATTTAATTGAGTAGATTACACAATAATTTGGTTCTTTCCTAAAGAATGACAAGATAATTTTAGACTATGGTTGGACTTGACATTTGATGTGATAAGTCACTTCACAGTAATGTTTATTGTTATATTTTAAAAATTAAACTTGTTTTTAAATCAAGAACTTATTGATAAAATATTTTATTTTTTGAAGCAATAGGTTATATGTAAATTCAAACCATTTGAAATAAATTCTGATAAAGATATATTCAGGGAATTATACTTTTGTTGACAATTTTTTTTTGGGGGGACAATTTTATGATGATATAATTATGAAAATTATGTCAGATTGTGGAAATAGACACACAAATATTTCTATACTTCTGAAGTATATAAAATATTACTTTCATAGTCATGAATTTTCTAAATATTTAATCTATTTTCTTTCTGTCTTATGCTGTGAAAATTACTTAACATATTAATTAAATACTTTTTTCATATAAAACTATGTATGGATTATATGATTAGATTTATATGAAATGTCTAGAATAGGCATATCCATAAAAACAGAAAGTTGCTTAGTGGTTGTCAGGGATTGGGGGGAGGAGGGAATGAGGTGCCATGCTTACAGGTATGGGGTGATCATTTTGGGGTGACGAAAATGCTCTGGGATTAGATGATGGTAATAGCTGCACACTCTGAATATTCTAAAAACCACTGAACGGTACAGTGAATTTAAGAGAATGAATATGATGTTATGTAAATTACATCCTGATAAAGCTGTATAATTAAAGCATGAGAAGACTTCACAGTGTAAAGTCCTCCCTGTATTCAAAAGTTAAAGGACAGATACTTATGGAGGAATCAAGAAGCCTTAATTTGTGTTATTATTCAAATATATTCTTTTCATTTTTCCTGGTTCCAATAAGCTCAGAGAATTCTGGCTCAAAGAAGCACTACCATAAAAAACCTTTTTATAATTATGTATCATATAGCACTATCACTCATTTTTTAGTAGATGCTACTATGAAAACTAAAATTTTTTTTTGCCAAGCAATATACTTTTCAATTATGTCAATTATGTCAATAAGCAATGCATTATTCATGATTCAAATGACATATATTGCAAGAGTAAAAATGTGAAAACTGTACAATTCTTTAACATATAGATATAGTTCTCAGTAATCAATACGTTTTTCCTGTTAAGGTTTTAGACATGAAGATTTACTAAGAACAATTTATGGTTAAAGCAGAGGAGATGCAAATTCAATTGTGCAATTACGCATCTTTTCAGTAAAATAGCTATCATAATCTGTGAAAAATATGGTTTTTGATAAAGTTATATTTGTTAAAGAAAAAAATAGACTTTATGCAGGCCAAATTGATCCTCTTGACAAAATCTCCTCTCTTAACTAAGTTATTTTCTCTTTAAATAAATATTTACTAGGAAGGTAATGAAACAGAATCATTCCAAGACCACTGTAATTTTTCTCTTTAATAGGATAGGAAGTTTTTAATTACATACCTTTCTCTATGTTATTAATAATTTGTTTTTAAACTAATTTTATAAGCATATTATGTCTGAAAATTTTGTTTTACCATGCATACATATTATAATACTTCTATTAGACATTTAGAAGTCTGAAGAAAAATTTAATTAGTGAGCATTTTATGTAGAAAATAATGCAACTATTACTATAAGCATATAAAAGAGAGAAATATTTCATATTTTAATCAATGGCCTATTTATGTTTGTGTCCCATATGTGCCCTGGATTATAACTACAAGCATACCTCATTTTACTGCACTTTGCTTTGTTGCACTTTGCAGATACTGGGTTTTTTACCAATTGAAGTTTTGTGGCAACCCTTCACTGATCAAGTCTAGTGGCACCATTTTTTCCAACATCAGTTAGCTCACTTTGTGTCTCTGTGTCACATTTTGGTAATTTTCTTAATATTTCAAACTTTTTCATTATTATTATATTTGTTATGGTGATCTGTGATCATTGATTTCTGATGTTACCATTGTAACTTTTTGGGGCACCATGAACTCACACCCATATAAAGTGAACTTAATCGATAAATGCTGCGTGTTCTGACTGCTCCACTAACTGCCTGGTTCCCATCTCTTCCCTTCTCCTTAGGCCTCCCTATTCTCTGAGGCACAACTATATTGAAATTAGGCCACTGAATAACCCTACAATGACCTCTAAGTGTTCAAGTGAAAGGAAGAGCCTCATGTCTCTCACTTTAAATCAAAAGCTAGAAATGATTATGCATAGTGGGAAGGCATGTTAAAAGCTGTGATAGGTCAAAAGCTAGGCCTCTTATGCCAAACAGTTAGCCAAGTTGTGAGTGCAAAGGAAACGTTCTTGAAGGAAATTAAAGGTGATTCCCCAGTGAACACACAAATGATAAGAAAGTGGAACAGCCCTGTTGCTGATATGGAGAAAGTTTTAGTGGTCTGGATGGAAGATCAAACCAGCCACAACATTCCTTCAAGCCAAAGCCTAATCCAGAGCAAGGCCCTAATTCTCTTCAATTCTGTGAAGGCTGAGATTGATGAGAAAGCTTCAGGAGAAAAGTTTGAAGCTAGCAGAGGTGGGTTAATGATGTTTAAGGAAAGAAGCCATCTCCATAACGTAAAAATGCAAGGTGAAGCAGCAAGTGCTGATGAAGAAGCTGCAGCAAGTTATCCAGAAGACGTACATAAGTAATGAATGAAGGTGGCTACACTAAACAACAGATGTAGATGAAATAACCTTACATTGGAAGAAAATGCCATCTAGGACTTCCATAGCTAGAGAGAAGTCAATGCCTGGCTTCAAAGCTTCAAAGGAAAGGCTGACTCTCCTGTTAGGGGCTAATACAGCTGGTGACTGGAAGTTGTAGCCAATGTTCAGTTACTATTCCGAAAATCCTAGGGCCCTAAAGAACTATGCTAAATCTACTCTGCCTGTGCTCTATAAATGGAAAAACGAAGTCTGGATGACAGCACATCTGTTTACAACAGGGTTTACTGAATATTTTAAGTCCACTGTTGAAACGTACTCCTCAGAAAAATATTCTTTTTTTTTTTTATAACTTTAAAAAATTTATTTATTTATGGCTGTGTTGGGTCTTCGTTTCTGTGCGAGGGCTTTCTCTAGTTGTGGCAAGTGGGGCCACTCTTCATTGCGATGCACGGGCCTCTCACTATCACGTCCTCTCTTGTTGCAGAGCACAGGCTCCAGATGCGCAGGCTCAGTAATTGTGGCTCACGGGCCCAGTTGTTCCGCAGCATGTGGGATCTTCCCAGACCAGGGCTCGAACCCGTGTCCCCTGCATTGGCAGGCAGATTCTCAACCACTGCGCCACCAGGGAAGCCCCAGAAAAAAAGATTCTTTTAAAAATATTACCGCTCATTGACAATGCACCTGGTCACCCAAGAGTTCTAACGGAGATGTATAGTAAGTTTAATGTTGTTTTTATGCCTGCTAACACAACATCCATTCTACAGCCCATGGTTTTTGACTTTCAAGTCTTATTATTTAAGAAATATATTTTGTAAGTCTATAGCTGCCGCAGCTAGTGATTCCTCTGATGGATCTGGACCAAGTAACTTGAAAATCTTCTGGTAAGGATTCACCATTTTAGATGCCATTAAGAACATTCAGGGACTTCCCTAGCGGGCCAGTGGCTAAAACTCCACGCTTCCACTGCAGGGGGCACAGGTTCGATCCCTACTTGGGGAACAAAGATCACACATGCTATGCGTTGAGGCCAAAACCAAACACACACACCTTAAAAAAAAAAGAACATTCGTGATTCATAGGAAGAGGTAAAAATATCAACATTAACAGGAGTTTGGAAGAAGTTGATCCCAACCCTTATAGATGACTTTGAGGGGTTCAAGACTTCAGTGGAGGAAGTAACTGCAGTTGTGGAGGAAATAGCAAGAGAATTAGAATTAGAAGTCAAGCGTGAATATGTGACTGAATTGCTGCAATCTCATGATAAAACGTGAGTGGATGAGGAGTTGCTTCTTATGGATGAGAAAAGAAAGTGGTTTCTTGAGATGGAAGCTACCCCTGGTGAAGATGCTATGAAGGTTGTTGAAATAACAACAAAGGATTTAGAATATTAAATAAACTTAGTTGATAAAGCACAGGCAGGGTTTGAAAGACTGATTTCAATTTTGAAAGAAGTTCTACTGTGGGTAAACTGCTATGAAACAGCAGTGCATGCTACAGAGAAATTGTTCATGAAAGGAAGAGTCAGTTGATGAGGGAAACTTCATAGTTATTTTAAGAAATTGCCACAGCCATCCCAATCTTCAGCAGCCACCCCCCTGATCAGTCAGCAGCCTACAACACTGAAGCAAGACCCTCCACCAGCAAAAAAGATTATGACTTGCTAAAGGCTCAGATAATGATTACTTTTTTAGCAATAAAGTATTTTTAACAAGGTATTTTTTAAAAAGACATAATGCTATTGCACGCTTAGTAGACTACAGGATAAAATAAACATAACTTTTAATATGCACTGGGAAATTAAAAAATGTATGTGACTTGCTTTATTGTGATATTTGCTTAATTTTGGTGGTCTGGAACCAATCCTGCAGTATCTCTGAGGTATGCCTGTAGTCCATAAACTGATAAAGACATTTCTGCTTTAGACAATATTTTGGGGCATTTATTTATCAGTATTGGAAGGACTTGGTTTGAGAACATTGTTATTTATGATATGAACCCTGACAGCAGCATTGTTATAAGACACTTCTGTATGTATTTGCCAGGATATTACCAGTTTTGTTTTAATGTGCTACCTCTAATTTATTCTATATTATTCTTAAATGAAACCTTGCTCAGCAAAAAAAAGGAATACCAAATACTTTTTAATTTTCAGATATTTATTTAATATTATATGAAGCCTAATGCTAAAAGCAGGAATTTTAAAGGAAGGGTGAGTAACAACTTCAAGTTTTCACATTCATTTGGAATTTTCTAAAATGAAATTGAGACTCAAAAGAGAAGTTTGGAAAGAACTAAACAGGATTATTGCTAAAGAGAATGACACAAATTAAACCGATAGCATTTAGAATTCTTTTCATATGGAGAGCCAATTAACCTGTTGTAATACTGATCCTATTGATTTTAGTCCTTACTTTTCAAGGAAAACTTCATTTTGAAAGTGCACTTATTTGGGGGCACCACTTTTGCTTCATCTGTTCCATTCAGCACTTCTACATGACTGTCAGAGACTGGGAGATTTAAGTACTTTTAAAGGAACCTAGAGCCTATTGAATAATACAGGAGACAAATTTCAGAGATATGACTATTTTAATCATCTTCACGAATGTAGAAACCTTTGCCATGACCTCATCACATGAGAAATAAATCTAAGTAAAATATTTTTCAATATAATCTCAGAAGCTATCTCAGAAGTTTGTCATGTATATCTTTTGGTATGTTTTTTTTGTTTTGTTTTGTTTTGTTTTGTTTGGTGGTATGCGGGCCTCCCTCTGTTGTGGCCTCTCCTGTTGAGGAGCACAGGCTCCGGACATGCAGGCTCAGCGGCCATGGCTCACGGGCCCAGCCGCTCCGCGGCATGTGGGATCCTCCCAGACCGGGGCGCGAACCCGGTTCCCCTGCATCGGCAGGCGGACGCGCAACTACTGCGCCACCAGGGAAGCCCCTTGGTATGTTTTTAAACCCATTTTCTTCTTTTTCGGTTCTTTTAAAAGGTGAAAACAGTCTTTACCTTCGAATAGAGAGGATAAAGCTATAAAATATCATGGACTCTAGAGTGACCTTAATTTTCTTTTAATAATTTCCAATTTCTTTTTTTTTTTTTTTTTTTTTTTTGATACGCGGGCCCCTCACAGCGGTGGCTTCTCCCGTTGCGGAGCACAGGCTCCGGACGCGCAGGCTCAGCGGCCATGGCCCATGGGCCCAGCCACTCCGCGGCATGTGGGATCCTCCTGGACCGGGGCACGAACCCGCGTCCCCTGCATCGGCAGGCGGACTCTCAACCACGGCGCCACCAGGGAAGCCCCTCCAATTTTTAAAATTGTGATTTCCTGTTTAAGTCTATTCAAAGATGCATTATTTTTGGAGTTCCTACCTAGGAAATAACAAAAATAGTTTTTTTTCCCATAAGGGATCATCTTAGATTTTGAATAATTTTCCCTCATAATAGCTTATGATTTTTAGTCTTTACTATTAAAAATAAAACACTTTTTCAGTAATCAAAAAACTATTTTCATTAGTCACGTAGAACCAAAATTAATGTTTTAATGCTTAGCATATCACAGTGCTATGAAAAATATTTACAAAGGACTTAGAAGATTAAATAAAGTGCCATGAAAGCCATTCTTTTCCTACTCTTTAATTTCCTTCATGAAAAAGTGTAATTTTTCTTCCTAATTCATCTAAATTTAGAACAGTGAGATCTAGCGAAACTATTAGAATAATAATTATACGACTCAGTTATTAAGTCAGGAACTGTGCTGGATTTAAACACATTAATTAAACTCTCCCAATAACTTGGCTAGGTGTGTTTCATTCTTTCACTTCTATAAATGAAGAAACTAAGGTTCAGGGAGGTGTAAAAATGACCCATAAATAAGTGGTAAAGGCAGTGTATGAAGTCTAACTCCAAAGCTTGGTACCCTTTCAAGAGCCATAATGATTATTACCAAGATTTAAGTTATTTTAAAGAACTGAGCAATAAGAAATTGTCAGAATTAAATAATTTGGTATGTAGAGATATGAAAAATCAATATTCTTCCAGTTAAAGTGTAAATATAAATGTCTTGTATAAAGTCTGCTAAATTCTTTATTTTTCAAAAACAGTATTATACTTTTATAAAATCATACTGATTTGATAATCATACTTTCAAAAAGTCTATAAAATTTTTCTTTCCTTCAGGTTCTATTTTAGCATCTACTAATGAAGAAGTGAAAATTGGACCAGAGAATGGCCAATAATTATGTCACTGCATCTGATGGGTATTGTCTTGCTGAACCAGTGCAGTACTACGGTGTGTAACAAAAAACTACAGTATAATAGTTAATAAAACTTTTTTTTTTGGTGGGAATTATGGTTAATCAGAGGTTTATTTTACAAGAAATTAACAAATGAACCAAAGACTTTCAATTACTCCCTACCAGAGAATATAATTACTTTCAAAAATCAGAAATACCAAAATGCTGTAAGCCAGAATCAAATGTAAAGAAGAAAAAGCACAGTAGTCTAAAATTGTATTCAATTTTTAAAAATAGAATTAGCATGCAAATTATAAGTTATTTTTAGGGGTTAGCTGAAGCTAGTTCACACGCAGTTTAGAAAATGTAGTTCAGAGTAGTTATTCAATGTACTTGAAACTTTAATCTTAATATAAGATTTTTATCAAAGGGAAAGAAATAGAAAACAGAGGGCAAGAGACAATAGGATTTTTCTCCAAAAAGACCAAGATTATAATATGAATTGAATTTTAAATGCAGTTTTCTTTTATATTATACTTTGAACTCTGATTTCCATGCCAGTGGAACATCAGCCAGTATTTTGCAGTCTTTTGATACTCAGCCAAGAAGGGCCCTCTTCTTTAAATAAAAGTTACATTGTTTTTACTGATAACTTTTCTTCTTACATTCCTGGGTCTCTCTGGAGCCAATTTTCTGGATTGATTTCTGTAATCCTCCTGAAAACAGAAAGTAAGTTGGTGTTTGGGAGCTTCTGATAATAACAATAAAGATACCCATTAAGTATCATTTTGTATTTTATACATGCTTTTGCATATCACATTTTATTTCATTCTTACAGTCACCCTCTGGGGTAGGTAAGTTTATCACCAGATAACTGAATTGCTAGACAATAAAACGAAAAGAAACTAGTAATTTAAATCAGGTCTACAAATGGCGAAGGAGAGTGCTAAGGTATATTAAATAGGGAGTTTAAAGAATTTATTTTTTGCTTGAAATAACCAGATAACTGGTATAATTGTATTTTAGTTCGATTTTGTTTGGTGGGGGGGTGGGATAATTTATTAATTCATCTCTTTACTGATCTGATTGCACTGAAAACAATTTTATTCACAACAAAGAAAATACAGAAGCTGGGGAAAAGCTTTCATTTCAAACTCTGGGAAATATTCATTTCTACTTAAGGAAATAGACTGCATTGGTATGTAAGCCATTAACAACCCTTTCTCCCAGTTCCTGAGCAACCTCTGCATACTTCTGGGGTGGCAGCATTTATAATGCATTGCAATTCAGTTTACAGTCTGCCTCTCATGATGGACAGCAGGTCCCTGGGATGTATTGGACATGTTGAACTAACTCTGTTCTTTGAGTGTAAAGCTCTTTGGAATTTGAAAAATAACTTGACTTTCACCATTTTTTTTTGTGTGTGTGTGTTAAAAAAAACTAGATATTTTGCCAGAACAAATCAATTATCAGCTGTACGACACTGATTTTCAAGAATCACCTTATTGCCAGTACTCTACTGTCCAGTTTCCTCCAGCTCTACAGTCCCAATCTTTACAAAGTCATTTCAACACTTATAGCTTGGATCCACAGTTCAGTGGTGGAGAGTATGGACTTCTTTCCTGTGAATTAAATAAATCCACTTACGTGGTTGCCCACGATGCTGAAGATGGTTACCCTGGAATAAAAAGGTCCAGAATAACTCATTCTTCCATTCGTATTAAGGGACAGGAAGAACTCTGTGTAGTTTGTGGTGATAAAGCATCAGGATATCATTACAATGCACTTACTTGTGAAGGTTGCAAAGGTAAGGATAAAGTTAAAACTTTAATCCTAGTGTTCACTGAAGAGTCATGAAATTTTAAGCATGCAAGAGTACTCTCTTTAAAATGTGAAACATAAAAATCAAGGAGAGCCATTGATATGTTTAAAGGTGATCAATCTGTGGGATCAAAGATGTGAAAATGGAATTTAACAAAGTTTTGATTTGGTTTTCTTTTTAATTTTGATGAAGACTTTTACATTTAAATATAAAATTCAAAATATTTATGTGGCAGAAAGTTTCCATGTTCCTAGGTGAATCTGATGTTGGAATAAAAAATGTCTTTTAAAAAGATCTGAATGTTAACTATTACATCTCATATGGCTGCTATAATTCGTGAATTAGGAAGAAATTTCAATTAAATGACTTCTAAGATTCTATCTAAGTCTATTTGTTGGAAATGCTTTTTGAAAAATATTTATTTATTTTATTTTATTTTTAAATTATTGGCTGTGTGGGGTCTTAGTTGTGGCACACGGGATCTCCACTGTGGCATGCAGGACTTTGGTGCGTTGCGTGGGCTATTTGTTGTGGTGCATGGGCTTCTCTCTAGTTGTGGCGTGCGGGTTTTCTCTCTCTAGTTGTGGTGCTTGGGCTCCAGAGCACGTGGACCCTGGAGTTCGAGGCATGCGGCCTCTCTAGTTGAGGCGGGTGGGCTTAGTTGCCCCGCAGCATGTGGGATCTTAATTCCCCAACCAGGGATCGAACCCGCGTCCCCTGCATTGGAAGGCGGATTCTTTACCACTGGACCACCAGGGAAGTCCCAGGAATACTTTTTTGAAAACAAATGGGAGGTCTGCCACTGAAGATCATCACTGATATTGGCATGGAGTAAGGAGTAAAATAGTCCTTGATGAACTTTTGAGGTTTTGAAACACTTCTGCATTTTTTAAAATTCACAAATGAAATATTGGGGCAGAACCTGGAAATGATTAGATCAATACAGCACTAGGTAAACGTGTCTAGAAGTTCAAGGTGAAGTCTTGTTGTCAGAATCTCACACTCACCCCACACAAAGACTAGCCAAATGAAGACTAAGGGAAAGGAGGTACCAGATTTATGAGTAGAATAGCTGGGCCAATATTTGCTTACTCTTAAAATGCAGGGCCTTGCTGTTAAACCTAAGTTGAAGAATGAGGCATAGTTCTGAAACCTAAGCTGAGCTTTCTATTCCCCTTGCTGGATCTAAGTCATGAAAGTCCCACTCTCAAACATGTCTACAGAAAGAGTATGGCAGGCTTCTAATTGGGGTATTGACTAACTTTATCAACTTCACTGCTTGTAATGGAATAAGAGGAAGATAGCAGGGATTATTGCACAGGAATGGGAAATGAAACAGGAAATGGGAAGAGACTGCTATGCATGGATTTAGGAAAATGTAGAATCTCCACACCTCTCCCCAGCATGCGTGCACGCGCACACACACACACACACACACACACACACAGACACACACACACAATGGCCCATTCAACGTTTTGGACTAAATAAATTAGCAATATGTTCTCATCTGGGGAAGTGCTAAAAAGGAAGAAGGACAGAGGAGTAAGTTTGGAAGAATTATCTCTTCCTTTATGAGTTGAGGTAGAAATGTGAGGCGAGAAAAAGAGAGGTTTCCTTATAGTTTTATTTTACATGAGCACATATTCCTTCTAGGGAACCTTGAGAGATGTGTCATGGAATCTTGATATTCTGTAAAATATAGTTTTAAAATGCTTTTAGATGGTATATTATAACCATAGAAAATAGAGAGTTGTTTTAATATGTTGGGGTTATTTAGTTTAATTTCCAGATAGATTATTGACAGGAACAACCATGGAATGAGATATATCAAATAGGAGAGGATTAAAACAATTATCCAGATAAATGTATATTAAACCAAACCTTCTTACTGAGGGAAAAAACATTTTATTGAAATAATTTAGTTAACTTGATTACTTTTACTATGAAGGTTAAAAACAAGTAACTAAAAATACCTAATAGTAAAATTTTAAAAATTCTCCTTTGTTATTAGGGTTTTTTCGACGTAGCATCACCAAAAATGCAGTATATAGTTGCAAGAATGGTGGTCACTGTGAAATGGACATGTACATGCGTAGAAAATGTCAAGAGTGCAGACTAAAAAAGTGTAAGGCAGTAGGAATGTTGGAAGAATGTAAGTGCCATTGTGGTTTTTTTTTTTTTAGGGGGATTTTAGTTTTTCTTACCTTACTAGGAACTTACGTTCTTCAAGTTATTTTGAACATATTTGAACATAACATATTTGTCTGGGTTTAAGCTATTTCTCCAGCAACTGCTAAATTAGGATAGCCAGTTACCAATCTAGGTAATTATTTCCATAAAATCTGTTCTATACTATATTGCTCTAACTTTGGTAATAATCATATTTTCTTCTTAATTGGAAATCCTTGTATTTTTATATTACTTAACCTAAAGTTATATATTCAACTACAAAAAGCAGAATTTTAAATTAGTGGTTTCCCTTCAATGTACCAATTAACATTCTGTTGCTTCCGAGGTATAATTAATTTGGAAATTTCTCTAACATAAAAAGGTCTAAATTTATAATTTGGAGATGCAAAGTTAATTTTTAATTTATGTCTAGGATGACTGTGTAGTTTTAAGTAGACAGGTAGTTGTGGAAGGAAAATAAATAAGTAATGTAGTAAATTTAACTGCTGTTGTACATGCTTACCAAAAAAGAAAGGTTCTTTGTGAAAAGGCAAGTTCGTGATCACATATGTGTACAATGTAAGACAATTTTCATCAAATCCTATAATGTTATTTGTTGTACCCAAAATATTTTATGTGAATTTTGTAATATCACAGGTTTGCTCACAGAAATCCAATGCAGATCAAAGAGACTTCGAAAGAACTTTAAGCAGAAGAATAATTTTTACTCTAACATCAAAGTGGAAGAGGAAGGGGTAAACAACAAGCTTGTGTCACCTACCACTAGATCTGGAAAAGTGGCAAGACTCTCCTTAAAAAATTTCTTGTTTTTTATTGATGATGTCTTGTTTAATAGGTATGCATTATAGTTTTCTCCCTATATTTTCTTACAGATTCAGGAGAGCATGGAACTAACTCAAGAGGAACATCAGCTCATTAACAACATTGTGGCCGCTCATCAAAAATATACAATTCCATTAGAAGAAACAGAAAGATTTGTATGTGTTCATTACTGGCAAGAAATAATTTGTAATTAATTATGTTAGAAAATAACAGCATAATCAGAAAAGTTTAAAATTTAAACAGTTATTTGAAAGAAAAAAATTATTAATCTTATTTCTTTTTGTTGGTTAGCTGCAGGGATATGCAAATCCTGAACTTATCTTCTTGCGCCTCTCAGAGACAGCTGTCCTACATATACAGAGGTTAATGGATTTCACCAAGAGACTCCCAGGTAATCACTTTATCTTTGGAAAAAATTAAAGTAATTTAATACGTAATTTTTAAAAAGTTCCTTGTTTTAAAGTAAGGTGGCATTTTAAGAAAACAAAACCCTCTATTTTTCTACCAAAACTGCTTCTAAATTTAAAAACATGTTTACTTTGTTTGCTTTAATCAATCAGTTGCATGAAAATATAAATATTTTAAAATAGTATTCCAATGACTTCAAAGACTTAGAGTTAAGACAAACTATGATTGGTTTATGTTTTATTTTTATTTTTATTTTTTTTTATTTTTTAACATATTTATTGGAGTATAACTGTTTTACAATAGTGTGTTAGTTTCTCCTTTACAACAAAGTAAATCAGTTATACATATACATATGTTCCCATATCTCTTCCCTCTTGCGTCTCCCTCCCTCCCACCCTCCCTATCCCACCCCTCTCATGGTGGTTTATGTTTTATTTTTATTTTGGGAAATAAATTGTTTTTGTTTTTTAGATAAAACATGAAACAAAATTCCCTGTACCATACCAAAAAAAAAAAAAAAAGGTGAAGCCACTGTTGGCCAAAACTTAGCTATCTAGTTACGTGCACAGGTAACTCTCTGTGAAAATAAATTCTTCAAGGCTAAACCAACTATGTTTAATTTGCTCTTGCCATAGGAAATTATTATTATCTGGTTCTGATGAAAGTGCCCCAAAATAGTATCATGTGGAATCATAATTATTCTAAGGGAACAGTTAGGATTCATATCATAAGTAAATCATATAAAAATGTTAAATCCTATACCTGAAAATTATCTTTTCAGTATTTATTTCGAACAATTATGTGATCTTTTCATAAAGGATTTGAAAATTTGACCAATGAGGATCAGACTGCATTACAGAAGGGATCAAAAACTGAAGTGATGTTCCTTCATGTGGCCCAAATTTACAGTCAAAAAGAATGTCTTCCATCAACTTCTGAAAGCAAAAAAGGTCAAATAACTCAATCTTAATGTTAATAGTTACTATTAAATTTAGCAACAGATTATATAACATTGAGCCATTTTTTATTATATTTTTATTGTACTAGTTAGTGTACAAATAAGTACTTCATAATAGTGGTTTATAGTTTTCCAATTCATTGTTCTGGCTTTTGTTTTTCTTTTAGAGAAAGCCATTCTTATATAGTATCATAGAAAACACATTTTTGGAGGGTCTTCTATATAATGTTTATATAAAGCGTGAACTATTATTCTAGATTCATGTTTCAGTAATAAAAATTATAAAGATACCATTTGTTGGGAATGTTTCCTGTTTAACAGAGATTAGAGAGATTGACTTTACTATCTGAATAAAGATTTAAAAAAATCAGACTTTATATTTTTTCCCTTAACTAGGTACTATGAAAATATCAGATCATTCAGATCATTTACTGAATTGTCATGATCAAAGTGGTGATAGAAGTGCTATTTATCCTATGGAAACATTTTGCAATGAAGATTGTCCTTCTGCTATGCTGACTGGTAATATTATATATAATACAAAATATTGTATTGGATGAAAAAAATTTGTCAGACATGTTTCATTTTCTTGTACTGCTTTGAGAAAATATGATAATGGCAATATGAGTCTGCACTGTGTTCTGATGAAAATACATTTGATATTAATCTTTTTAGGTATTGCTGAAGAATTTATTACTACACTGTATTACTTCTGTAGAAGAATGAGTGAGCTTTGTATTACTAATACTGAATATGCTCTGCTTGCAGCCACAACAGTGTTTTTTTCAGGTAAAAAACTATTTAGCAGTAAAAATTTGGGTTAAGTTTGGCAATGAAATCATGAAGATTGTGGTTATTTTATTACTCATTGATTGCAAATGTACCAATTTTCATCAAAATAGCCTTCTCTATAAGCGCTTACAAACATGCTGTAATTTCTTGCATCTTAAAAAAACGCCTTTTTAAAAAAAACATCTTTATTGGAGTCTAGCTCTTTCCTAGATAGTTTCATGGCTCCCTCTTCACCATCCTGGATCTCTGCTAAATGTCATCTTATCTCTGATTACCCTTTTAAAAATAGCTACTGCCTCCCCATTCTTATCCTGTACTCTCGCTTATTGTTGTCATATATTTTTATTTAAAAAATGTGTATACGTCTCTTTATTGGAGTATAATTGCTTTACAATGGTGTGTTAGTTTCTGCTTTATAACAAAGTGAATCAGCTATGCATATACATATATCCCCATATCCCCTCCCTCTTGCATCTCCCTCCCACCCTCCCTATCCCACCCCTCTAGGAGGTCACAAGGCACCCAGCTGATCTCCCTGTGCTATGCGGCTGCTTCCCACTAGCTATCTATTTTACATTTGGTAGTGTAGATATGTCCATGCCACTCTCTCACTTCGTCCCAACTTACCCTTCCCCCTCCCCGTGTCCTCAAGTCTGTTCTCTACGTCTGTGTCTTTATTCCTGTCCTGCCCCTAGGTTCTTCAGAACCATTTATTTTTTAGTTTCCATATATATGTGTTAGCATACGGTATTTGTTTTTCTCTTTCTGACTTACTTCACTCTGTATGATGGAGTCTAGGTCCATCCACCTCACTACAGATAACTCAATTTCGTTCCTTTTTTTATGGCTGAGTAATATTCCATTGTATATATGTGCCACATCTTCTTTATCTATTCATCTGTCGATGGACATTTAGGTTGCTTCCACGTCCTGGCTATTGTAAATATTGCTGCAATGAACATTTTGGTACATGACTCTTTTTGAATTATGGTTTTCTCAGGGTATATGCCCGGTAGTGGAATTGCTGGGTCATATGGTATTTCTATTTTTAGTTTTTTAAGGAACCTCCATACTGTTCTCCATAGTGGCTGTA
>NC_041217.1:82641127-82686362 GCF_002837175.3 Physeter macrocephalus | reverse complement strand
CTATTTAGGTCTTCTGCCCTTTTTTGGATTGGGTTGTTTGTTTTTTCGTTATTGAGCTGCATGAGCTGCTTGTATATTTTGGAGATTAATCCTTCATCAGTTGCTTCATTTGCAAATATTTTCTGTCATTCTGAGGGTTGTCTTTTCATCGTGTTTATGGTTTCCTTTGCTGTGCAAAACTTTGAAGTTTCATTAGGTCCCATTTGTTTATTTTTGTTTTTATTTCCATTTCTCTAGGAGGTGGGTCAAAAAGGATCTTGCTGTGATTTATGTCACAGTGTTCTGCCTATGTTTTCCTCTAAGAGTTTTATAGTGTCTGCCCTTACCTCAAATCCCCTTTCAGCTATTCTCCTATTTCTCTGTTCTACATTATAGCAAAAAAAAAAAAAAAAAAAAAAATTTAAGAGTTGTCTATACTCCTGCCTCCATTTCTCTCTTGTCATTTACTTCTGAACCCAGTACAGTCAGATTTTGTCCCCTCCTTTCCCTTCCACCATAACTTATCAAAATCTTCAGTAATTTGGCATTGCAGATTCCAGTGGTCAATTCTTAGTCTTCATCTTACTTGACTCGTGAGCAACATTTGACAGAGCAGATCACTCCCTCTTTCTTAGAACACTTAACATTTGGCTTCAGTTGATCACTCCCTCCTTGACATGATTTTTTTTCCACTTGATTTCCAGGACATTTCACTCTCTTGGTTTTCCTCCTCAGTTGCTGCTCTTTCTATCTCCTTTGTTAATTCCCCCTCATTTCCCACACTGATAAATGTTAAAATGTCCCAGGACTCAGTTCTCTTTTTTCCTATGTGCACTTCCTTTGAAATTTCATCCTATCTCATGGCTTTAAATGTCATCCAGAGGCTGACAACTCCCAAATTATATACCAACCTGGACTGCTACCCTAAACTCCATTAAATAGCCTACTCAAGATTTCAATTTGAATGTTTAGTAGGCATATAAAATTTAACATGTCTGAATGTGAACTCCTGATTGCCCCCTGATTCTCCTATATTCTTCCTCCATCTCTACTAAATGGCATCTCCATCCTTCAAGTTGTATAAGCCAAAATTCTTGAAGTCATCCTTCACTTCTTTTTCTCTTATACCCATTTTCAAATATGCAACAAGTCTTGTTGGCTATAGCCTCAAAATAGATCCAGAACTCAACCACTTCTTACTGTCTCTGTCCCTGCCATCCTAATAAAACTAACTCACTTTCCTGTTTCTGCCCTTGCCTCCCTAGGGTCTATTCTTTATACAGTGGCCAGAGTGATTCTTTGACAACATAAGCCAGATTATGTCATTCCTCTGCTCATAACCCTATAATGGCTTTCTATTTTACACAGTTTAAAGCCAAAGTTCTTTCTATCAGTGTCTATTACTATTCCTTTTGCTCACACCACCACAGCCACACTGCTTCTGATGCATATGTTGCCTGTAAATTTCAATCAGACTCCTTCCACAGCTTCTACTGTACTTGACAAATCTTCTGCTTGGAAAGCTCTTTCCTAGATAGTTTCATGGCTCCCTCTTCACCATCCTGGATCTCTGCTAAATGTCATCTTATCTCTGATTACCCTTTTAAAAATAGCTACTGTCCCCCCATTCTTATCCTGTACTCTCGCTTATTGTTGTCATATATTTTTATTTAAAAAATGTGTATATGTCTCTTTCCTCCCCTACTCCTCCCAGACCCCAAAAATAAGCTCAATGAGGGCAGGAAATTTAGTCTCTGTTCACTGCTGTATCTCCAGCACAATGACTGGATGAGTGAATGCTGTTTGATCATTAAGAAATACTCTTCATAGAGTATTATGAAGATTAAATAAAACATTGCATAGAAGCAAGTTACCTGGCATAAAATCTGGCATATATTAAAAGTTCAGTAAATATTTGCTATTTTTATTATTTAAAACTGTATTCTTTTAAATTAATTCATTATCTTCTACCATTTTCCAATATTCATTAAGATATATGGGATAATGTTTTTCAGATCGTCCATGCGTTAAAAATAAGCAACATGTGGAAAATTTACAAGAACCAGTTTTACAAATTTTGTACAAATATTCAAAAATTTATCATCCAGAAGACCCACAGCATTTTGCTCGTCTCATAGGGAGGCTCACTGAACTGAGAACACTGAATCACAACTACTCAGAAATACTTAGCATTTGGAAAACAAAGGACTCCAAATTGGCTAGTTTACTCTCTGAGAAATGGAATTTGTATTCACTTTGCTGAAATTTTAGAATGTTGTGGTTTGTCTTAAACTTCCTAAATCTAGATTGTTTACGCTATGATCACAGGATACTGATTTGAAAAACATGAACAGAATTGCTGTTACGAATATATCGCCATAAAATGGACATCATCAAGGGCTCATCAAATTTTGTGGAATATAGGGCCACCACTAGAGGGACATCTAGTATTCTTTTCAAGATTCGTCCCCAAAGAAGCAATGGTTATTGTTACTGCATGGTTCGTTCAGAAAGGAGTAGTACTAAATAGAGTTCTTACCTGAAGAAACTCTCCTTTTTTTCATTTAGTAGAAAATTGAATGAAAATATATAGATTATTTGAAGACATAAAAGAGATTATTTAGTGGAAACAGTTGTAATCAGAATAAAAGCAGTTGTGAACCTCTTTAAGGCTAGATTGATGGATAAGGAACTAACATTTTAAACTTATTTCTGTTATAGCATTTTATAAATTATTAAAGAGGAACAAAGCTTCGTTCAACTCTTACTTTTTCTTAATGTCTTTTTTTAAAGTTTTTTTTTTTTTTTGATGTGGACCATTTTTAAAGTTTTTATTGAGTTTGTTACAATATTGCTTGTGTTTTATGTTTTTTTGGTTTTTTGGCCCCGAGGCATGTGGGATCTTAGCTTCCCGACCGGTGATCAAACCCGCAGCCCCTGCATTGGAAGTTGAAGTCTTAATCACTGGACCGCCTGGGAAGTCCCTTAATGTCTTTAAAAAAGAGATCTTTTATAAGCCCCAATTAAAAATTTTGTCATGGCAAGATACTGAAAAAATTAAAATGACAAAATATGTTAACATACATTGGGAAATTCAGCACGATTTAATGCTCATTCTGGTAGACAATATTTTGACATTTTTGCCAACACCTTTTGCAGAAAAAATAAAGTTCTTAAAACCTGAAATCTTACCACAAATATTTTAATCCTTGTAAGGATAAGATTAACGTTAAAAATTTTTCATGTAAAATACATGAAAGTGAGAAATTCTATGGAAGCACAATTGTTTTGAAAGACTGGATCTGATTAAATAAAATACTGTGTTTTAAGTTAATTTAATACTAGGAATAGCATTTTGTTTTCAATACAGAAAAAATACCATAGTTGAATATTTCACTGTTGTAAAACTTAAAAAAATTGGAATATTGAATTTATACCCTCAACTTATAAAATATATTAATTAAATGTATCAATTATTCCCCCCAGGGGTTATCTTGGGCATTTATTCTTGGTATCATCTCTTGAAGGGAGTATTTTATCTTTTTTAGTGTATCTAGACTGTTTCATGTAAAATGAAAGCCTTACACTGGATCATCCTTTCTAGCTCAAAATGTAATTTTATCAGAAACTGTTCCATCTGATAGGTTAAATTTATACAAAACAAAATGAGTTACTTAAAAATATTACTAAAGTCCTTTGGAAAAGCATCAATTATATTGTAGTACATGGAGAAAGTTAGAAAACAAAGTCAATATGTTGAAAACAGAACTCATTGTCTTATTGCTCAAACCTAGGTACCTAGCACCCACAATAGTTATTGTGTCTAGTAGCCCAAGTCTGAAACCAGGCAGTCATCTTAGACTTCTCTCTTTTGCTGCTCACTTTAAAAAAGCCATCAAATCCTATTAATTTTTCTTCCTAAATATCTTTTACATTTGACACATTTTCTTCATCTTTACTGGCACTGTCATAGCTCAGGTCTCATACCTTACTCACCCAGGCTGTTAAAACTGGCTCCCTAACTCCAGTCTCATAAACCTAAACCATTTTTCATACTACAAATTTTCTTCTGAACTTGATCATGCCCCCTTTTCCGCTCAAACTTCCTCAAGATTCCCATCCATAAAGGCTAAAATCCAAAAGCCTTCGAGAGGCCTTCACATCTGCTAAGTCTCCAGTCTCATCATTTTCCATTTGCATCCTCACACACCTACACCGCATTGCCTGGAGTCACTCACTCTTGGACTCATCTCTCTCACGACTCCAGCGCCTTTGCCTACCGTCCCTCAGCCGGGAACACCCCTTCCCGCATTCACTATCTAGCCAACGCTCTATTCACCCTTCAGTTTTCTACGGAAGCAGTAACAAAAGTGTACCACATCCGTGAAGCTCTCTCCTGACTCCCAAGCCACTGTAAAGGCCACTGTCCCTTTCTAAGTGTCCAAACAACCCTTAGAAAATTACTACCATTAAATGATTACAGGGGGTTATAATTATGTTTGCACTTGTTTCTTCCCTAAGACTGTGAGCTCTTCTTAGAGGACAGAAATAGATTTTTCACTCTCAGCTCCATTCTATCACAGCACCTGATAGTTTTCCTCACATTCTTTAACAATAGGAGAAGATTAAAGAAGGCCAATTCTAAGGAGAAAAAGTATCCAGGGAAGAATTGCTACTAAGGTAACGGGAAGTCTCGCGATATGTAGGTCTTGCGCCCCCGGCCAATGGAGGCCGCCGACCGTTATTTAGCCGTTAAACCGCCCGGTAACCGCCCTGCACCTCCCTCCTGGCCGCTGGGCTGGAGCGATTTCCCGCCTTTTCCGAGGTTCGGAGGCAAAAGTTCGTGTTGGTTCTTTCTGCTGCCCTAATAGACAGCAGGTGGCGGTTCGCGTGAGCACCGAGCCCGCGGTTTCCCGCTAGTTTTTTAAAGGTAAGGGCAGGTGTGCCGAATTCCCTCCCTGAGCTGGGCGACGTTTTGTTACTGGCCCTCCCTCACGCAGGCAGCCCCCGGCGCCTTCTCCGTAGTCGTCTAAGCACCTCAACTAGTTCTTCCTGGCGAGGTGATGCAATTTAACAGGGCTTGTGGAGGTAACGGGCTTCTTCTCAGGCTGTCCTGGCGATGATGCCTAGTTCGAGTTTCTCGATTATCCATCGACGTCGCCAGCGTGGCCATTGGTGGTGGGGACAAATAGGGGATGTTTCTGCTTTGAACACCGCGGCAGTAAGGGACACTGTAGGCTTCCATGGTAGCAAATGTTTCACGCATTCCTTTATATACCCATTTATTATAGAATAAGTAGTGCATTAATGAAACAATGTAAAACACTTTCTCCCCCATCTTGAGCAAGAGATAATTACGGCTGGAAGAGAAAATGGAAAAGCAGAAGCCCTTTAAATTGTTTGTACCACCGAGATTAAGTAGCAGTCAAGTATCTGCAGTGAAACCTCAGACTTTGGGAGGAGATTCTAATTTCTTCAAGGTAAATTTGCATTTACTCATTAGGTAAATGAGGCAAAGTGAACTTTCTTACTGGTGATATCTTATAATTTTTTTCAGTAAATATGGTCTGATTTACCCAAGAATTTTGAATAGCATTGCTTTGAATGAATAATGAGCACACTTAATGTGTTTAGGCATCATTCATTTAAAGAAATAATCACTGGTGCTTTGGAATTCTGCATACATAAGGGGACCTGCTTATTTTAATTCTCTTTCTTTAAAAGATTTAAGGCAACTTGTGAACATATACAATGAAATAGTAAAATATAAATTAGAAGAATATTAGGATCAAGGAAAATTAAGAAAATTTGGACAAATATGTTGAGGTAAATACCTAAATAATTGAAGCACTGGTAAAAATCAGTGTTTGAGGTTAAAATTTGACACTGAGCTTCTGGGTTGACAGGATAAAAGGGAAATTCGTACGTGTAGTAGGTTCTTATTGGAAAGGAGGAATAGAGCTTTTTTTATAAATTTATTTAAATTTCTTATGTGGGGACTTCCCTGGCGGTCCAGTGGTTAAGACTCCGCACTTTCACTGCAGGGGGCATGCGTTCAATCCCTGGTCAGGGAACTAAGAACCCGCATTATGCACAGTGCGGCCAAAAAAAAAAAAAAATTACATTAAAAAAATAAATTTCTTACGTGGAACTTTATGTTGGAAATAGGATGAAGCAATGAATATTTTAATTTTCTATGTTGTAGAAAAATTCTTATGTCTCTATAGCCAAAGAGTATAACATTAAAATGCTATTCAGTGAAGAAAATTCTCAATTCTACCAGGGGAAAGATCATAATGAAATTGAAGAAAACCAATATTCTAAGCTACTAATTAAAATCACTAAAATTATTCCCGAGTACTTACAAAGCATGTATCATGTAATTTTAGTTTACCTTTCTCTTATAAGTGAAAATTAAAAATTTTTGCTTTGTTTACAGAGCAAAATCATTTGATATTTTTAACACTCTATACATGAAAGGATTTACAATTATAGTCACTTTTTAAAGCAGATGTATACTGTATATGTAATTACATATTACACTGCTAGTTATTAGAGTGGTATGGGACAGTGTGTTTAAGAACTTCTTTGTGTTTCTAGGGTTTCAACAAATGTGTTGAAGATGATTTTGGTTTTCCATTTGCAATGACTAATCTCTCAAAAAATGGGAAAAACATTGATTCAGGTAGGAGACTAGAAAAGCAAAGTATCACCTTACATAGAAGCATTTTTAAAATACACATTGCTAGATATCAAATAAGAGTATTATATTGATAGCCTTGACATTAAAGCTAGATATAATACTTAATATATAAAACAGGACGTTGGCATATTTAATTTCAGTTGTCTTTTATCTTGCAGATCCTGCTTTACAAAAAGTTGACTTTTTGCCCATGCTTGAACAGGTCAGTTAAGTATGGTGTATATAGATATAACCTGTTTAGATATTGAATTGCTTGCTTGAAAAAGAGAAAAAAATCTTTAGTTGTTGGATTACTAGTCTTCAGTATTTAATTGCTGCTATTTGGAAACTATTATCAGAAATATTTTCTCATAGGAAAAATTTATTCATTTTTTAGGTTGATAATTCTGACAGTTGTCATTACCAGGAGGGACTAAAAGACTCTGATTTTGAGGTCAGAAGATTTCCCGTCCATATTAAATTTCTTGTAATTGGAGTATCATTTATTATTACTTGTATTTATCTTTCTTTTGAAGCTTCAAAAGGATTAATATTTAGTTAAGGTTTTAAGTTATATTCTTTAAAACCTTTTCACCACTTTGCTTTTCTTTTGAATTTGCTGAAACACTAGGCCTCTGTATTTTCCTGAGTTATAAAAGCATGAATTCTTAAGGGGCAATTTAACTTTAAACCATAAACGTCAAGAATAGAAAAGGGGAGATGAATGCAATGTGTGAAAAGGTTGAGAATTAAGCCAGTATTTTACAAACAATTCTTGAATTAATAGGTATGATTGTTTGGCTGGTTTATTGTCTAAGGAATTTGTAGGATATACTGTACTTTTGATTTTAGTTATAAAAATCATTCTTTCTTATGGCACATAGATGTCTTTAAAACAAAGAGAAATTCCATGGCCTGGTAAAGTGCTATTTGTTTGTTGCTGGGATTATGGTATCACAAGTTTAGAAATACGGAATTTATTCATATATTTTGATAACAGAGCTATCAGCAAGGAGAAAATAGCATGATTAAAAAAAAAAAGAAAACTCTGACATTTACCTTATAATGTGGAAAGGGATGATGCAGGAAATCCAAATAAAATCCAAATAAAACCTCAGGCTAAATGAAAGATCTTGTGTTCACTATTATTTTTCTTGTCATTGTACCTTAAACGTCATATCCTTTGGTTAATCCTTAAGCTGTTTGTATAACCAAAATATTTCAAGACCATTGCTAAAATTGACACATTTCATGTAGAGTGATTTAGTTTAGCTTTTAACCAGCCAGATTCTCTCATTGACTTAAAGATTTCTAACTTCTGGCTTAGGCACATTTTGAAGTTATTTGATTTTATTCATCAAGGAATAACTTAGTCAGGTGACCAGTAACCTTAGTGAAGTAGCTAATATTGCCTTAGTAGTTAGAAAAAAGTTAATATAGCTTTCAGCATGGTATTAGGGCATAAATTGAGGAGAGGTTTGGTCTCAACTATTAAGATACTCATGGATATTTTCAATAGGCAGCTGTAGTTTGGTTATACTAAAATTTTGAACTATTAACAGTCTTTGAAAACCTGTTTTATAATAGAATTCAGAGCCAATGAGCAGACTATATTCAAAACTGTATAAGGAGGCTGAAAAGATCAAGAAGTGGAAAGTGAGTGTAGAATCTGAACTGAAGCAGAAAGAAAACAAGTTACAAGAAAATAGAAAAATAATTGAAGCACAGCGGAAAGCCATTCAAGAACTACAGGTATAATGAAATTTGTAATTGAAAATATAGTATAGTAAATCTTATAATACTATTAAAACTAGAGTATTATTTCAGAGTAAGTTGGGTTTATCTTGTTTCTGTGATGTGGATTTTAAGAATGGTGTTTTTTGACGTTTCATTAATATTAGTTGCATTTCAACTTTAGGATGAGCAGAAGACAGGCTGCACGAAACTTAATGCAAATGACTAGGGAAATAGTAATTTACTTTAGATAAAGATTGATTTAATGATTCTAATTATAGAATTTTAATTTTTATTAGTTCCTGTTACTGATGATGTTTTGTTTGATATGTCTTTTTTATTATATTAGAAAATGACATTGTAGATAAAACTTTAAATTTGAAACTGTTTTGCTTCAATTTTATGGCATAGTGAAAGACAAATTTTGAGAAAATGCAACATTGGGTTAGGAGAAAGATAAAACATTTCAAAATGTTTAGGGAAGATAATATCACATTAAAATATTGTTGGATACATTTTGGAGATAATTCAGCAAACCTAATTTTAGACTGATGAAAGTGAGACCCATATTCTTATAGGATATCCATAAGTGTGACAAAAAAGTTCTTTTTTGTGTTCAAAGAAAATAATTCTTACAGACCATCATAGCATGTTAGCAAAGAAATGCTGCTTAGTGAATATACTCATGTTTATTTTGCTAAGTAAAATGTGATGAACTGTTCTTCTGTCTTGTAAATTAGTTTGAAAATGAAAAAGTAAGTTTGAAATTAGAAGAAGGAATTCAAGAAAATAAAGATTTAATAAAAGAGTAAGTAATAATTTAATGATTTAATTTGTCTTTTACAAATTTATTTTTTATTCCAAACTAATTATTAAAATAATTTCCAACAATTGAATGAGCTCTTTCTGTTGTATAATATTAATTGATATATAGAATTCTATCTGGGTGCTGTGGAGAAAAGGAAGACATACCTATTTTACATTCTTGCATTTGGCAAACTGTGGTCACTGACTAATAACTTCTCACTTTTTAAAATGACGGGCAGGGGAAGCCATTACTTAGTGTTGAAAAAGGTACCTGATAATCCTATATCTACAACTGCCTATGTATATTGTATACCTTTTTGTTTGACTATTGTTTTAGGTGAAACCCTTGCAGAAGAGGGCTCAACTTAGTTCCAAGCTAATTCTCACTGTCAAATTCCTGTTTTTGCCAGTGGCCCAATCATTCTTCCATTAACTTTGGCTTAAAACTTTAGTATCATCCTTTTTTTAAAATTAATTAATTTATTTTATTTATTTAATTTTGGCTGTGTTGGGTCTTCGTTGCTGCGTGCAGGCTTTCTCTAGTTGCGGTGAGCGGGGGCTACTCTTGGTTGCGGTGCGCAGGCTTCTCATTGCAGCGGCTTCTCTTGTTGCAGAGCATGGGCTCTAGGCGCACAGGCTTCAGTAGTTGTGGCTTGCGGGTTCTAGAGCGCAGGCTCAGTAGTTGTGGCACACAGGCTTAGTTGCTCCACAGCATGTGGGATTTTCCCGGACCAGGGCTCCAACCCGTGTTACCTGCATTGGCAGGCAGATTCTTAACCACTGTGCCACCAGGGAAGTCCAAGAATTAGGTTTGTAGTTACTTGTTTTGATTTTACAAAACCAGTAACAATAAAAAGCTCCTCTCTCTAGAACAGTGGTTCTTAAACTTTAGCAAGCTTCAGAATTACCTGCAGAGCTTGTTAAAACACATGCCGTTGGCCTCTCCTCCCCTGCCAGAGTTTCTGATTCAGTGGAGTAGACTTAAGAATTTGTACTTCTAACAAGTGATGTGGATGCTGCTGGTGCAAGGATCATACTTTGAGAACTACTGATTTGTGGGAGAGAATAGTCACAGGCTTTGAAAACAAAACAAAACCACCTTTGATTTCAGTGACTTCTTAACCTTTTCATTTATTAGATTATTGAAAATGTTGAAGGATGTAGTTTATGTAATATTACAGCTTTTGCGCTTCATTAAACTAATATTTAGACTTAAAAATTATTATAAAATGTTAATCTGTAACAATTCATTTCTGCAGAAAAATTATACATTGGAAAATTTAAACTGGTGTATATGTTAGCAACTTCAAGACACCCAGAGGTCATTTTTTTTTTTAACTTTCAATACCATTTAATAAGATTTGGAAGATATGACTACATTATATTGACCTTTAAAATTTTTTTGGTTGAGATATAATTGACATATAACATTATATTATTTTTAAGTGTACAATGTAATGATTGATATATGTATATATTGCAAAATGATCACCACAATAAGTCTAGTTAATATCCATTACCACATATAATTACAGATTTTTTGTTTTGACAAGAATCCTCAAGATCTACTCTCTTAGCAACTTTCAAATATACAATATTACTAACTATATTCATCATACAGTATATTACATCCCCGGGATTTATTTTATGACTGGAAGTCTGTATCTTTTAACTCCCTTCACTCATTTTGCCCACCTCCCACCTCTGTCTCTGGCAACCGTCAATCTGTTGTCTGTATCTATAAGTTTGTTTTTAATTTTTTTTTTTAAGATTTCACATATAAATGAGACCATATGGTATTTGTCTTTCTTTGTCTGAGTTATTTCATATAGCATAATGCTCTCAAGTTCCATTCATAATGTTGTAAATGACAGGATTTCCTTCATTTTTATGGCCGTATATATATTCCACACTTTATTTATCCGTTGATAGTTAGGTTGTTTCCATGTCTTGACTGTTGTAAATAATGCTGCATTGAACATGGGGATGCATATACCTTTTCAAGTTAGTATTCTTGTTTCCTTTGGATAAATCCCAAGAAGTAGAATTACTAGATCATATGGTTTTATTTTTAATTTTTTGAGGAACCACCAAACTGTTTTTCATAGTGGCTGAACCAATTTATATTCCCACCAGTAGTGCACAAAGGGTTCCCTTTTCTCCACATCCTCACCAACACTTGTTATCTCATCTTTTTAATAATAGTCATTCTAATAGATGTGAGGTAGTAGCTAATTGTGATTTTTTTTTTTTTTTTTTTTTTTTTTTTTGCGGTACGCGGGCCTCTCATGGTTGTGGCCTCTCCCATTGCGGAGCACAGGCTCTGGACACGCAGGCTCAGCAGCCATGGCTCACGGGCCTAGCCGCTCTGCGGCATGTGGGATCTTCCCGGACCGGGGCACGAACCCGTATCCCCTGCATCGGCAGGCGGACTCTCAACCACTGCGCCACCAGGGAAACCCTCATTGTGATTTTGATTTGCATTTCCCTGGGGGTTAGTGATGTTGGGCACCTTTTCATGTACCTGTTGACCATCTTTATGTCTTCTCTGGAAAAATCTCTGTCCAGATCCTCTGCCCACATTAAAATCAGATTGTTTTTTACTATTGAGTTCCATGACTTCTTTATATACTTTGGATATTAACCCCTTATCAGATATATGATTTGCAAATATTTTCTCTCATTTAGTAGGTTGACTTTTAATTTTGTTTATGGTTTCCTTTGCTGTGCAGAGCTTTTTAATTTGATGTAGCCCACTTGTTTATTTTTCCTTTTGTTACCTTTGCTTTTGGTGTTAAATCCAGAAAATCATCACCTATGTCAAGGAACTTATTGCCTATGTTTTCTTCTAGGAGTTTTATTATTTCAGATCTTAGGTTCAAGTCTTTGATCCCTTTTGACTTTATTTTTGTATATGGTGTAAGGTAGTGGTCCAGTTTTGTTCTTTTGCATGTATTGAAGAGACTGTCCTTTCCCCATTCTATATGTTTTTGGTTTCTTCGTTCTGAATTAATTGACCGTATATCTGTGGGTTTATTTCTGGGCTGTCTATTCTGTTCCATCGATTTATGTGTCTGTTTTTATGCCAGTACCATACCATTTTGATTACTATAGCTTTATAATGTAGTTTCAAATCAGGACGTGTGATGCCTCCAGCTTTGGTCTCCTTTCTTAAGATTACTTTGGCTAATTGGGGTTTTTGGTGATGCCATACAAATTTTGGTATTGTTTGTTCTGTTTCTGTGAAAAATGCCATTGGAAATTTGAGTGGGATTGCATTTAATTTGTAGATTGCTTTCAGTAGTGTGGTATTGTGATTTATAAGAAAAAATATATATTTGGTCATTCAGATGACCAAAATATATTTCACATATATATTTAGTTTTCTTCCATCTTTCCTGACTCACAACTCCTCAAACCCTTGGAATTTCCTAAATGTTGAGAGTGAAAGGGTGTCTTGTTATGATAATGAGGTGACTTTTGGATCCCCCCTAAGGATAGGGGCCAGTTGCCTGGAGAGCCAACCAAGTGGTTAGAGGATTGGAGCTTCCAACCTCTGGGGACAGGCGAGGACCTGGAGGTTGAATCAGTTGCCAATGGCTAAAGATTTAATCAGTCATGACTATCTAATGAAGCCTCTCTAAAAACCTGAGAGGTCAGGGTTCGAGAGGTTCCTAGTTGGTGAACATGTGGAGATTTGGGGAGAATGATGAGCTCGGAAAGAGCATGAAAGATTCTCACCCTTTCCTCATACGTTGCCCTGTGCATCTTTCCCACTTGGCTGTTCCTGAGTTATATCCTTTTATGATAAACCAGTACTCTAGTAAGTAAATTGTTTCTCTGAGTTCTCTGAGTCATTCTAGCAAATTAATAGAACCCAAGGAGGAGGTCATGTGAACCTCTGATTTATAGCCAGTTGGACAGAACCACAGGTAACAACCTGGGCTTGCAACTAGCATCTGAAGTTGGTGGGATAAGGGGAGGGTAGCAGTCTTATAGGACTGAACCCTTAACTTATGAAGTCTGATGCTGTCTCCAGGTAGATGGTGTCAGAATTGAATTGTAGGACACTCGGCTGTGGTGCTCAGAATTGCTTGTTGGTGTGGGGAACCCCCTTTCAAATTTGGAATTGGTACCAGACTCCATTTAGGTCGTGTGGACATTTTAACAATATTAATTCTTCTAATTCATGGACACAGAAGATTTTTCCATTTATTTGTGTCTTCAATTTCTTTCATCAGTGTGTTATATTTTTCAGTGTGCAGGTCTTTTACCTCCTTGGTTAAATTTATTCCTAAGCGTGTTATTCTTTTTGATGCAATTGTAAATGGAATTATATTCTTATTTTCTCTTGTGATAGTTCGTTATTAGTGTACAGAAATACAACTGATTTTTGTATGTTGGTTTTGTATCCTGTAACTTTACTGAATTTGTTTATTAGTTCTAACAATTTTTCAGTGGAGGCTTTAGGGTTTTCTATATATAATAACATGTCATCTGCAAATAGTGACAGTTTTACTTTGTTATTTCTGATTCAAGTGCCTTTTATTTTCTTGTCTATTGCTGTGGCTAGGACTTCCAATACTATGTTGAATATCAGTGGCAAGAATGGGCATCCTTGTCTTATTCCTGATCTTAGAGGACAAACTCAGCTTTTCAGGGTTGAGTATGATGTTAGCTGTGGGCTTGTTATATATGGCTTTTATTATGTTGATGTAGGTTCCCTCTGTACCCACTCTGTTGAGAATTTTTATCATAAATGGATTTTGAATTTTGTCAAAAGCTTTTTCTGCATCTGTGAGATGATCAGAGGTCTTATTCACATAATTAATGACTCTTCAGAAAATTACTTATTTTATGTTTTGAAGGTAAGGTAGCTAGAATATTTCTGGGGTTATTAGTAATGAAAATCCAAATCCTCTCATCTCATTTTAATTCTTAGGTGAATCTGGAACTGTTTAATAAAGGTTATTGAAAGCTACTTGGGTAGAAACTTTTTAAGGAGCTTTTCACTTTAAAAGGAGGCAGTTATTAAATCATCTTTGCTAATAGTACAGCCAACCAATTTTTCCTTCATATAGTCATTTATGAACAATAATGTGATATATATTAAATATTATGATGTTTTAAGAATTTCTTTAAAATTGTAACAGTAATGTTTCATAATTTTTATATATGAGTTTGCTTTGAGATAGATTACACTTATGCAAACTCTTTCCTCTGTTTCAGGAATAATGCTACAAGGCATTTATGTAATCTACTCAAAGAAACTTGTGCCAGATCTGCTGAAAAGACAAAGAAATGTAAATATCTTTCTCATTTTATATGATTTTATCAATTTATTGTTATTACTTTAATGGTGGGGGGGTGAAGAGGGGAACAAATTGTCTTTTCATTTTTTGGAACCAATTAAAAAATATTTTTTTAATTTTTTAATTTTTATTTATTTATTTGGCTGCGTCGGGTGGTAGTTGTGGCACGTGGGATCTTCATTGCAGCATGCAAGGTCTTTTGGTTGTTGCATGTGGTGTCTTTTTGTTGCGGCATGTGGGGTCTTTTTGTTGCAGCACGCGGCTTCTCTCTACTTGTGGCGCACGGGCTCCAGAGCACGCGGGCTAGATAGTTGTGGTGCACGGGCTGTCTAGTTGTGGCACGTGGGCTCTCTAGTTGTGGTGCGTGGGCTCCAGAGCATGCGGGCTCAGTAGTTGAGGTACGTGGGCTCTCTAGTTGTGGTGCGTGGGCTCTAGAGCATTCAGGCTCAGTAGTTGTGGCATGGCCTTAGTTGCCCTGTGGTGGGATCCTAGTTTCCCGACCAGAGATCGAACCCGTGTCCCCTGCATTGGAAGGTGGATTCTTAACCACTGGACCACCAGGGAAGTCCCAGGAGCCATTTTTTATTTGAACGAGTTATATGTGTCTCATACCATTTCTTTGTATAAGTAGTAACTAGATTCTCAGTTCTTTGAGCTTTGAAAAGTTCTTCAAGCTTTTTGAAAGATAATATATTTTAAAAGATATATATTTACTTGGCATTTATGGTTAATTCTCATTTCAGTTAAAGTGTGATCTTGAGACTAACCTTCTCTTCTGTTTGGAACAACCAGGAAATTGAATCAAGAATGATATATAGCCATGTTCATAGTAGAAAATACTGATGGAGGGCTATGCTGAAAGCATAGTGCTTAAGAATAGCAATGTAGTATTTATTTATAAATAGAATTCTCAAATTTCTTCTAAAGAAACATTATTTTAAAACATTCTGTTAAGGTTGTGGTATATATGTGAAAGTGCATGTTTTTATTTTATGTATATTTTGATGTTAATTGTAAAGTAGGAATTTTTTTCATTTTGATGAAAAACATAATCTGATTTTCAAAAATAATTGTTTTTGTCTTTGTCATTAATCTGCCACTAGGTCTACTTTGTTGTTTGTTTGTTTCTGCCAAGAATCTATTGGGAAGTACTGTCTACCTGCTTTTTCGGGATAGCCTCTATTTTTCAAATTTTAATTGATACCACACAGCTTAAGAGCTTGGACTGAAGAGATAGATAGCCCTGTGCTCAAATTCGAACTTTCAGTTGTTATCTGCTTGACCTTGAATAATTTGAATAATTTATGTAATCTCTGATCCTCTGTTTATTAGTTAATAAAGTACCTCTTAGTGTTGTTTTGAGAATTAAAGTAGTTAATAAATATAAAATGCTTAGAACAGTGCAAAGTGCTCAATAAATGTTAGCCGTTATTATTATTTCTAGTATGCAGTATTGCTAGTTATTTTATTCTTGGTCTCTGCCTAAAGTACTTTGCTTTTGCAACTATATATACCTTCCAGAATGTACTGCACCACTATCAGCTCTTCCACGATACCCTGTTTATTCAACTTGCAAGATTAACTTTTCTGTCTAAATATAAAAAGTGGTGAAAAGTATATGGGTGGGGTAGAGAGATAGTATATGGACTGCATTGTAGAAAGTAACCTGGGCTAGAGAGACAAGGCTGTTAGTTCTTTCTTCCATTTAGTTTTAAGCAAAGTCAGATATCAGATGGTGGGAGAGGTTTGAAGAACCTTTTAAACATTTTTAGGTGATCTCTTAAATGAACTAAATAGTATATCTTTTTTTTTTCATATTTCAGTTTATTTATTTATTTATTTATTTATTTATGGCGACGCCACATGGCTTGCAGAATCTTAGTTCTCCAGCCAGGGATTGAACCTGTGCGCTTGGCAGTGAAAGCACAGAGTCCTAACCACTGGACCACCACAGAATTCCCCTAAAGAGTATATCTTGATGTGACATGTAGATTCTTTTTTTCCTAAAACATCTTTTATTTATTATTATTATTATTATTATTTTTTTTAAAATTTTTATTGGAGTATACTTGATTTACAATGTTGTGTTAGTTTCAGGTGTACAGCAAAGTAAATCAGTTACACATATACATATATCCACTCTTTTTTAGATTCTTTTCCCATATAGGTCATTACAGAGTATTGAGTAGAGTTCCCTGTGCTATGTAGTAGGTCCTAATTAGTTATCTATTTTATATATAGTAGTCTGTATATGTCAGTCCCAATGTCCCATTTTATCCCTTCCTCCCACCTTACCTCCTGGTAACCATAAGTTTGTTTTCTACATCTGTAACTCTATTTCAGTTTTGTAGATAAGTTCATTTGTACCTTTTTTTAGATTCCACATATAAGCAATATCATACGATATTTGTCTTTCTCTGTTTGACTTACTTCACTCAGTATGATAATCTCTAGGTCCAACCATGTTGCTGCAAATGGCATTATTTCATTCTTTTTTCTGGCTGAGTAATATTCTGTTGTATATATGTATCACATTTTCTTTATCCATTCTTCTGTGGATAGACATTTAGGTTGCTTCCATGTCCTGGCTATTGTAAATAGTGCTGCAGTGAACATTGGGGTACATGTATCTTTTTGAATTATGGTTTTCTCCGGATATATGCCCAGGAGTGGTGGATCATATGGTAGCTCTATTTTTAGTTTTGTAAAGAACCTCTATACTGTTTTCCATAGTGGCTGTACCAATTTACATTCCCACCAACAGTGTAGGAGGGTTCCTTTTTCTGCACACCCTCTCCAGCATTTACTGTTTTTAGATTTTTTGTTGATGGCCATTCTGACCAGTGTGAGGTGATACCTCATGGTAGGTTTTTTTTCTTTCAGATGGTAAAATTTTTTTTTGTTTTTAGAGAGACTATAATTTATTTATTTATTTATTTATATTTGGCTGTGTTGGGTCTTTGTTTCTGTGCGAGGGCTTTCTCTAGTTGAGGCGAGCGGGGGCCACTCTTTGCCGCGGTGCACGGGCCTCTCACTATCGCGCCCTCTCTTGTTGAGGAGCACAGGCTCCAGACATGCAGGCTCAGTAGTTGTGGCTCACGGGCCTCCTTGCTCTGCGGCATGTGGGATTTTCCCAGACCAGGGCTCGAACCCGTGTCCCTTGCATTGGCAGGCAGATTCTCAACCACTGTGCCACCAGGGAAGCCCTCAGATGGTAAAATTTTTATTGGAAATACCTGATCTATATTTAGAACTCATAAACGTACAGTTGAAAAAAAATAGATTCACATACCCAAGTTGTTCCAAACATACTTATAAGTTTTCCAATCACTGAATCAAGAAATGAGTTTTAAATTTAATTAAAATAAATAAAATGAAAAATCAGTCCCTCCATCTCATCAGCCACATTTCCAAAGGTCTGTTGCTCACCTTTGGGGCATTGGAGGTCTAGATAATACTGTTAAGCCTAAGTCTGATTGTACTGTTGCTGTGCTCCTAATTCTCCAGCAGTTTCCCATCACATTCAATGGAAAAGTCAAAGTCCTGACAGTGGTCCACAAGGCCTTTCATGTCTGCCCCTGCCTACTCTTCCATCCTCATCTCTTGCTTCTCTCCTCCTCATTGACTCCACTCAGGCCACCTCAGACTCTCCAGACCTACTCCCACTTCAAGTTCTTTGTCCCTGCTGGTCCCTCTGCCTGGGATGCTCCCACCCCTCCCTAATATCATGATGTGCTGCTCCCTCACTTCCTTCAGGTCTTTATTCAAATACCATCTTCCCCTAGGTTCTAGCCTAGCCACTCTATTGTACATTGATGACCCCAACCCCTACTGACACTTCAAGTCCTTCTTCCCTGAATTGTTTCATTCCTGGGCAGTCAATCACTATCTGACAAACTCTAGATTTTACTTTTTTGAGATGTTTATTATCTTACCTCCTCCCGCAATGGAATGTAAGCTCTATGAGATTAAAATTGTTGTCTGTTTATTCACTGCTGGATCTCTGGCCCTGAGCATATCACTTGTTGAATGATTGTACCTCATGGTAGTTTTGATTTGCATTTCTCTTATAATTAGTGATGTTGAGCTTCTTTTCATGTGCTTTTTAGCCATGTGTATGTCTTCTTTGGAGAAAAGTCTTTTTAGGTCTTCCACCCATTTTTTGACTGGGTTGTTTGATTTTTTGATATTGAGTTGCATGAGCTGTTTGTATATTTTGGTGATTAATCCCTTGTTGGTTGCTTCATTCGCAAATATTTTCTCCCATTCTGAGGGTTGTCTTTTTGTTTTGTTTATGGTTTCCTTTGCTGTGCAAAAGCTTTTAAGTTTAATTAGGTCCCATTTGTTTATTTTTGTTTTTATTTTCATTACTCTAGGAGGTGGATCAAAAAAGATCTTGCTGTGATTTATGTCAGTTTTCTGCCTATGTTTTCCTCTAAGAGTTTTTAGTCTGTGGCCTTACATTTAGGTCTTTAATCCATTTTGAGTTTATTTTTGTGTATTAGGGAATGTTCTAATTTCATTCATTTACATGTAGCTGTCCAGTTTTCCAAACACCACTTATTGAACAGACTGTCTTTTCTCCATTGTATATTTGCCTTGGGTCTATCTTGTACATGCACATCCTCCCTTTTCCCTATGGGACTTGTGCCAAGTCATACAAATAATTAGGGAATCCCCTTCTCCAGCTCTCTCTAGCATCGACCCTTCACCCTCAGCCTTACAGGGGTCCCGTCCTCCTGTCCTTTGGTGAGAGACATGCAGTGTCTCCTGGGGTTTTATATGTCCTTGCTGCCATGGCTGCTGTAGCTCCACTACTGGAGCCACCCTAGGGGCAGGGCTGGAAGAGAAAAAAAAAAAAAGAAAAAAAAATCGGGATTTCCTTTTGCTTTTACAGTTCTGCTGGGGGCTTACACTTCAGTAATGCTAGGAGAGAAGGTAGGAAAAAAACTAAACAAACAGGAAACTTGCCTTTACATGAGTCACTTCTTCAAGATTTTACTTTTCTTCCCAGTCTACCTGCTTTTGCTTACTTTTCAGATTCCTCTAGTAGTTGCTTTATGATTTCATCCAGAGTTTTTAGTTGTAATCAATGGGAGAGAAAGGCTATAGTGGGCTTATTCCATCTTGACTGACACTGGAAATTGGTTTAGGTTTTCTGAGTTATAATCCTCAACCTATTCTTGGCCTGATGATTCATCATTATCTTTTTAGATCTTTGATTCTTTCAATAATTCAAAAAATTCCTCCAGATTTTTGTCTTTAGGAGGAAGGTTGGTCTGAATTATTTAGTCATTACCATAAAACAGAGTCCTGGATGCTTTTTCAAAATATAGATCAAATAATGTCGCTGTCTAATTTTTTCAGTGGCTTTCCATAATTTTCAAGATAGCATGGTGTTTGCCACTTCCCTTCACCTTGCTAAATGTTTTCACATGTCCCACATACACAAGCTCATGGAGAACTACTTGTTAACCCCTAAACAGATTATACTTCTGAGTTTTTGCATATGTTTATTGGCTGATCCTCATTCCTTCTTCATCTTGTTAATTCATATTTGTCCTTCAAAACTCAGAGTAATTATTACCACCCTTGGGATTTTCACTCTGACTTAGATGCTCCTCTTCTTTTACTTAGTACCCTTAGTATACCTTTACCATGTATTTATGAATTCCTTCAACAAATATTGAGTACCTACTACATCTCACTGTAAGCTTGCAGGCAAGGGAATCATGTCTTATTTAACTCAGTATATTCAATACTTTGCACAGTGTCTGTGAAGATAGCAGGCAATAAATAAATTCATGAATGAATAAATAAAGAATAAATTTGTTCTTAGATGTACCTTAAAAAAAAAACTCTTTAAATGGCTGTCTATTGCTCACATTAAGTACATTGGAATTCTTTAGCCTGCCATTCGAAGTACTGCATACATTTTTTTTTTTTCTGTAGCCTTATTCCTTAATCTAAATTACTTAGTGTTGAAAAGGACTTTAAAGCTTTTTGGTCTATTTACATATCCATTGCTTTAATTCTTTTATAGGAAATTAATAATTACCTTTGTGGCTACCAAGTGGTATTCTCTTTCCTGTGTTTGAACATATTCAGTGTTGGAAACCCACTAACCCCGAGGCTGTCATTTAAGCACAGCTCTTATTTTTATGTTGAAATCTCTCTCTCTCTTTTTGTTTTTTTGGCCACACCACGCAGCTTGCGGGATCTTAGTTCCCCACCAGAGATGGAACCTGGGCCCCCTGCAGTGAAAGTGTGGACTGCCAGGGAATTCCCTGTTGAAATCTCTTATACTGAAATCTCCGTAGTTTCTCTCTTCTTATTGTAATTCTTTTCCTTAAGCCATACAGAAAAAGTCTAAGCACTTTTTATCTCTTTAGATTTTTAAAGGTGGTTACTTGTCCTTTCTGAATCTTGTCTTCTTCAACCTAGGTGTTTCAAGATTCTTTGTACTTTTGTTATTTTGGTTGATTTGTTTGAATATTGTTATATTTAGGAGTCCAGATCTGTATGAGGTAATCTAATGTGTAACTTGACCCGTGTAAAGGACTATTTCTTGTCTAATTGTAGGTGTCATTAATGAACTCTAAAGTCAGCTTATTTGATAGTCACATTGTATTATATATAGGCTTTAGTGACTTCACTAGTAATTAAAATCACTTTTTTTTTTTTTTTTACTTCATTCTTTGCAAGTGCATTTAGATTTTTGGATCCAAATAGCATTCTTTGCATTTATCCCTACTGGATTTCATTAGGCAGACCTGTGTTTTAATCATGTACCACCACTTATTATTTTGGGATCCTAGCAAATAACATAATTTTTCTGTGTCACACTTTTGTTATCTGTGAAATGGGGATAATCACAGTTCCATTTATCTATACCTAGATTTCTACCTAAATATATAGTATATGTATTTATGTGTATATTTTCCCCCTTGCCAGGACTCTGGCATTTTCTTGATCCTTATAATTTACAGTTTTGTCAGTGCAACCATTTAGATCTATGTGCACCAGTCTATTTCTTTAGACCAGGAAAGCCTTATGATATCTTTGGTCACTTATTCTGATTTCTGTTTGGGCATACTTATTATTTGTTTGTTGGCCCTCTGTTCTTCATTTCTCTAATTGTTTTAATATTTGTTCCCTCACCCCTTCTATTTACGTTTGTTTCCTGTATTAGGAAACAATTTGACTTCTGAAGTCTCAGTTCTTTCCTGTCCTGCCTCTAATCTCTAGTTCCTTTGAGTCTCATTATCTAAGCCATTGCCCCTTTCCTCCTTATTTATTTTTTCTATTTAATTCACCCCATTTCTTGAATTTCTAACGTGGCCTGTTCTTTCTTTATGACTGTATCTTCCTCTTTCACTGAGACCATATTTTCTTGTTTCTGTTGAGAATACCAAATAGTTTTCTGAAATTTTCATCTGAATTCTCTAGAGTTCATTTTCAGAGATAGACTGTTCCTTTTAACATCTTTCATGTTCCCTTTTCTTTGTTTGACAGTATTTTTTCATAGGCCTCGTGTAGTCTAACCATATACATCATTGAAAAAACAAGAAGTATCTAGACTAAATAAACAAACTAGGTGATAAACTGAGCTTGGTCCTACTATAGTGGTTGAATCCTCTTTTTATATTTATAGTTGTACGGCAGGTCACTGAGCAATTTCTAATGTTTCACCTTGCATGGCTCTACTTATGGTAGGTGAATCTCTTTTCTGTCCCTTCTGTGTGGTTTTCTCGTACTCTGGTAAATTTTGTAGAGTATATGATTCTGAGTGATTTTAGTCAACAAACTCAAGTATGCACAAGATTTTTATGTCTTAAAATATTAAAAAAAATCTTAATTTTTAAGATTTTTTATATCTTTATTTATATTTTATGTTTATTTTTTTATATTTTTATATCTTTTTTATATCTTTATATCTTAAAGCCTTCATTCTGCTAGCGTGGAAGAAATTATCTCAGTAAATTTGGGAATTTTTCTTCTTTTCCTGGGATTGTATGTAAATTTGGGGGTGCCCATATAGTACCATGTGGTGGAGAGGGACGTTTGTTTCTCAGTCATCTATCCTCTGAGACTTTTCATCATTTCGATTGGTATTCAGTTATTGGTCCACATAGATAGTTGGTGAGCTGTTCCTCATACCAGTCCTCAGGGCCTATTCAGGTATGCTGGTTCTCTGTGCTTTATCCCACCATGCTCAGTTGCACAACGTGTTGGAACAAGGGAAATTGTGAAGCTGTTTAAGGCCCTACCTGTCTGTATATATTTCACAGGCATTTCTTCTCAGGTTTTGTCATCTTCCTAGAGTTATGCTGAAGAAAAAAAACACAGCCCCACTCTACTCTTGGCTTGGCCCTAACTCTCTGGGATTTCTGTGTTCCCCAACCCTGAGGCTTAGCTTGGTGAGGGTAGAGGGCTACAGAACCCTTTCATAAGTACCTGCCAGAATCTAATAAGCTCTCTCAGCTTCCCCTTTTAAAGCCTTCTTCCTTACAAACTGGTAAATATTTCTTAGGTCTAGAGGATAGAAGCTTTGTTCTGACTTATATATTTTGAAAATCTATTACTTGTTTATATCTTGAATCTTTCCCCTAATCCCAACACTGGGCTTTTGAAACTCAAAAGACATTTTCTTTGCTTTTGGTTGAACCATTTCTTATTTAAGATGATGAATGCAGCAAGATCTAGTTGGCCAAATTAGGGCCAAGTAAGTGTGTGTGTGTGTGTGTGTGTGTGTGTGTGTGTATGTATGTGTATGAGAGAGAGAGAGAGGAGGGAGTGGGGAGAGAGAGGGAAGGGAGGAGGGAATAAGGGAGTGAGGTGGGGGTGGGGAGTTTAGATAGATAGATATCAGGAAAACCAAAAAGGTAGGCTTATATTGTTACAGTATTATGTCAGTACATTAGAACACTCTGCTACCAAAGTCCCTTCTCTATGCCACCTGTAGCAACTTGCTCCTGACAACTGTAAAGTACATCTATACCAATTTATTTTCTTTTTTGTAGTTTTATTTATTTGCTTTTCAGTACTTGCCTATTGGAAGAATGACTGGAGGGTATTTTGGAAGTACTGGTGGTAGTGGTAATGGGAAGATTGGAGGTGTTGGCGATAGAATGCAGTTCTTTGGCGCAAATAATTTCTGTGGAATAGAGAAGGTTTGTTGCTAAATGTGTTTGTTAGTGAATATGAGACAGTGAATAGATGGAGTGAGAAGGATGAACCATCTTTCTGTTGAAATGCTAATGTGTTCTGTCTCTATTTCTTTAAATTTTCCAGCCCTTTAATATTCAAATAAAAGTGATTTGGCTCCTGTTCCATGTGCTGTGATAAGTCTAGAGCTCTCTCCAGTACTTTTGAGGGGTTTAGGATATTTGTATTCTTCTAAAGTCAGTTCATTTGGCTCTTCATTGAAATTTGAGTCTATCGTAGCTGCCGTTCTCTTGTTTTGCAGCTTGTTACTGAGAATATAGGACTAATACCCTCCCTTTAGTCTAATGTGGTTTCTGTGATGCTTGGCCTTACCTGGGGGAATGATGATGGGACAGCTGCATTTCTTTTCCTGCCTCGTGCCTTAATTCTCTACAGCACCACCTATCAACTCTAAGTTTTACTGACTTTACTCAAGGCTTGAGTATAGTTAGAGGGAATCATTGCTCAGGTTAAAAAAAAACCAAAAAAGAAAACCCTAAAAAATATTATAGAGGATTTACAGGAGATTTGTCCTTGGGAATACACCTGTTCTTAACTTGTTCCTCTGGTCTTGAGATTTATCTTCTTTCCTGCCTCTTCAGAGATAGAGCAGAAACAAGAGTGAGCTTTGCCTTTCACATGTACTTCATGAATCTTAAATATACAAAGGAAAAATACTTCATAGACTAGTGGTTAAATCCCTACTTATTGTAAAGGCTAAAACTGTAAATATATTTTACAAAGTTTGAATAAATTAATGAATAGTAGTAATTCTATAAAAGGAAATTAGAGATAATTGAACAGCACCTAGCTTTTGAGGTTGATGTCATGAAGTATGACCATACCTTACTATGAAGCTGCTTTTGATACTACTTTAAAAGACTCAAAAGATATACCAGTGCCCTTTACTAACACAGATTTTAAAATATTTTAATGTTTACCTGCGACATTTGAGTATTATCTTATTGGAATTGTAATTGTTTTAAAATTTACTTTTGAAATATTTTATATTTATAATAGATGAATATGAGCGGGAAGAAACTAGGCAAGTTTATGTGGACCTAAATAGTAACATTGAGGTAAGTGGTATTGAAAATTTGAATATTTTAAACAGAGGCATTTCTAAGCAAATTAGAGTGATAGCTACAAAGATATTAACAATTGTTCTTGCTAAAGGAAGTATTATTTATCTTTTGATATATGATTATATCCAATAAAATTCCCAGGGTTCTATATATACCATGAGTATTAATGTTCTGTTTTTTAGTATTTTTTGAATTTACATGTTAGTGACACCTTTTAACTTAATTTATTAGATATTAACTCTGTGTCAGAGACTAGCACATTGTGACACTTAACCATTAATTTGAAAAACATACCAGTATTATCAATCTGTGTCTGGTGCCTGTTTACCTTTTTTACCCCATCCCCTATCATTTTCCACTTTGCTTCTCTTCTATAGTTGTTCCTTTCTTTTTTGTTTCTCAAACTTGCTAAGCTCTTTCTGATCTTGCTTCTTTGAATTTGTTCCTTCTATCTAGAACTTCTGTATCCAAGATCTTATGCAAACTCATAAGCTTCATTCTGCTTTTTTATTATCCCCTTTACTACTTTACCTAAAATGTCTTTCTATTCAATTATCCTCTATCTCCTCACCTTGTCTAACTTTTCTGAAGAGCACTTAAAACTACATGATATTTATTTGATATACACGTGTGTGTGTGTATGTGTGTGTGTATTTGTGTGTGTATATATTCTTTCTTACACTGGAATATAAGTTAGCTCCAATAGGGTAAGGACTTTGTCTTATATCCTAAGTGCTTAAAACAGTGCCTGGCACATAATTGACACTCAGTAACTATTTATTAACTGAATAAATGAATTCATCCAATTTTACAAATCAGGATTTGTTGAATGTTGAATGAACTCATGCTGTCAGGTAATGGAAGTATAATTTGAACTCTTACGGGGAGAGACCTCACAGAGGTTACACTTTAGTGAAGACAGAAATACATAAGCAAAAATCAATAGAAAATTACAGATTTTGATATGGGCTATTAAGTAAATGACTAGAGTACCAACAATTGTTTTGCTGCTGTTTGGTAATATATAACCTGCCTTCAGTGGCTTCAAGTGCCTGGGAAGCTACTTAATAGGCACTCTTAATATTTTAGTAAATTATTTAATTGTTAAAAGTTATAGAATTTTCATTATTCAAAGTTGTATAGTTTTAAATATAATGATCACATGATACAAATTTATTATTTTCATTGTTTGAGGAAAGCTATTTAAAAAGTCTAAGTATGATTCTTAAAAGTTAAATATATTTCAGAAAATGATAATAGCTTTTGAGGAACTTCGTGTGCAAGCTGAGAATTCCAGACTGGAAATCCATTTTAAGTGTAGGAATCCTTATTTTTTATATTACTCTTTTGCTGTTTATTAGATTCTGCTAATGTTTTCATACCTTCAGGTTGATGCCTAAACTATTGAAAATTTCTGTATTGTATATGGTTTTATAAGCCCCTCAAATTCTTGTGGAATGTGGCAGGGAATTGGTATATGTTAAAAATACGCTTTTGGCTTCAAAAGCTACATTTTCCCTGAAATCAAATTATGGTTTGTATAATGGTGTGATTTGGTCTTATTTTTACATTTCTTGGTCAAGTTGCATGTTAAAATAATAATATACGTACACATTTAAAATCTGTTATTTCAGACTAGTGTGTTATAAAGAAAAAACTTTTATATATCTGCTATTATAAGAATGATAGAATTTTTAAAAGTTATTATAACTTTGATATTATTTAAATTCTTTATTTTACTAAACAGAAAGTTAGCAGCAAGAAAATAGCAGTTTTAACTTAGAAACCTTTGGGGTATAATATCTAGATAAATAAGAAAGTGAAATAAAATATCAGAAACTTTTAAAATTTTGTTTGTTATACAATTATGTTAAGATATTAAAGTATATTTGTTTTATTTTTAAAGTAAAGGAAGATTATGAAAAAATCCAACATCTTGACGAACAATACAAGAAGGAAGTAAATAACAAGGAAAAGCAGGTGTTTTTTAAAAATCAACTTTCTGTATTCTTTATATTCGCTAATTCATGAACTACTTAAAATTTCAAGGGACATTTGTACTTGCTGCCTGCTTGATAAATTTCTGAGAGAATTTTAATATTATACATATTTAAATATATTTTCCATTTGCCTTAATTTCCATTGACTCAAATTTATACATACTAAATGCTAGCCCTTTTTTAAAATCAGTGAATCGTCTACAATATTTATATTAGTGGGTTTTAGGACATTGCTGTAAAAATATATTATTTTGTGAGAAGTTTTGTTCAGACAAAAACCTCATAAAATACAAAGATGATGATGATTGACCTCTCAACCCACATTTTGCAGTTTATTTTGAAATACACTGTTTATGACACCAATGAAGGGGAACTAAAACATTCTTTTGCTTCTTTCTATTAATGACACATAGTGCAAGACTTGAAAATGGTGAGTCTGTGTTCTTTTGCAGTCACAAAAATGTTGATTTCAGATGATTATTATGCCAACTTTAACAGTTTCAAGCCTTCTGAATCCAGAATGGAAAATGAAATATAGAAAGGAATCCTCGTATCTCTACTTCCCCTTATTTTTCCTGACTTTTTATCTGACTTGCCACAGATACCTTGTAATTATAGATAATAAGGATATCTACTTAAACAATAATGGCAAATGTTAATTGAAAGTACAGAGAAGATTCTTAGTGTTTTCTTTTAGTTCTGGTTAAATGACAGAATTCTGATTTATTTGTTATACTTCGATCTTTCGAAAGAGTTAACCATTTTTTCTGTATTTTAACTGTATTTTTAAAACCAGATTTCTGAAAGAAGTCTGGAGGTCTTCTTAAAATTTAAAATTGTGCTTATTATTACAGAACACAAAAATAGAATAAAGTGCTAAGAAGCTTGTTGGAATCCTGGGTACATGAGCAGAGCTTACAGATTTGGGGGGTTCCCTGTAAAATTATGCTGTGGCCAGCTAGTGTTTTTGTTGGGGACTCCTAAAAGTCATTATTTGTAAGGCTTTTTTTTTTCTGGAGTTCTCCAAATTCCTGCCTGGGAATGTAAACTTTGCTGATGGCATTTTGGGGCTGGGTTGGCAGGGTAGGAAGGACAAGCTGAGTCTCATCATTCCATATGCTGACTTCTCAATTATATCCTTTGTCTCCACCCCTTCCTGTGCCTGCAATACCCAGGTTTAGAGATTCTTTCTTTCAATTTGATCATACCAGTGTCTCTTATAAAGATGGAGTAGGTTAGTTCTCTGACTACATTGGCTTTCAGGGAGTAGAGTCCAGGGAGGGAGGGTTAATAGGGCCTAGGGAGGTCTTACTACTCTTTGCAGACTTCCAGTCTCCTTATACTTAGTCTCCTGTTTCATACCTACCTTCCACAGTGTCTGTTGCTTCTAATTCTTGAAACATTCTGTTTCTTTGGGATTGAATTATCTTGCTTCTCATTTGTAATCTTCCCTGTGTAGACTCTTAGTTGTTTTTAAAAAATTTTTTTAAAAAATTTATTTATTTTTATTTATTTATCTGGCTGCATTGGGTCTTCATTGCTGCGTGTGGGCTTTCTCTAGTTGTGGTGAGTGGGGGCAACTCTTTGTTGCAGTGCGCAGGCTTCTCATTGTGGTGGCTTCTCTTGTTTTGGAGCACGGGCTCTAGGTACGTGGGCTTCAGTAGTTGTGGCACATGGGCTCAGTAGTTGTGGCTCATAGCTTTTAGAGCGCAGGCTCTGTAGCTGTGGCACACGGGCTCAGTTGCTCCACGGCATATGGGATCTTCCCGGACCAGGGCTCGAACCTTTGTCCCCTGCATTGGCAGGCAGATTCTTAACCACTGTGCCACCAGAGAAGCCCCTAGACTCTTAGTTTTGACCTTGCTTTTCTATGCTAAATCATTTTCTGTTCCTTCTAACTGCTTTCCTTTTTTTTTTTTTTTTTTTTGTTTTTGCGGTACGCGGGCCTCTCACTGTTGTGGCCTCTCCCGCTGCGGAGCATAGGCTCTGGACGCGCAGGCTCAGCAGCCATGGCTCACGGGCCCAGCCGCTCCACGGCATGTGGGATCCTCCCGGACTGGGGCACGAACCCGCGTCCCCTGCATCGGCAGGTAGACTCTGAACCACTGTGCCACCAGGGAAGCCCTGCTTTCCTTTTTTACATGTTGTGGTTTGGATTATAGAAGTCTCGTGGTTTCATGGAAGATGAAGTCCATCTTTGTTGTTTTCCTGGTTATTTTTTGGGTGTTTTGAAGATGAAAATAGAGCAGAGAGATCTTTCTGCCATGTTGAATCTGCAAGTCTTCAGTCTATCTTTATGAGTTTATCTTTCACCTTTTCTTTACATGCGCTCTGTATTCTAGCCATCTGAATATTTTCAGTTCTCTGAAAAGAAGCATGATCTCTTTATCCTTTGTGTTCTCATACAAGTCTAGAATGTTCATTTCCCCCGCAGCCTGATTAATTTGTACTTGTCTATGAAGACTCAGTTCAGTTCTCTGAGAAGGATTAATTTTTGATTACCTCCCCCAGGACTGATTTAGGTGTTCCTTTCTTGACTCCTATAACATTTTTGTCGTATTACTAATAATATTCAAGTATAGTTGTTTGTTTCCTGGTCTAGGCTGTGAGTTTCTTGAAGGTGAGTTCCATCATCTCCGTATATTTAGTGCATATTATGGTTTCTGGAACAGATTAGGTGCTCAATAATATTTATGGAATAAATGAATGAGTAGATTTCAATATATAATCTTCTAAGTGATAACTTAAAATGCATACTGTAATATTGGGTATATTGCATTAGTTTGTTCATTTCTTCATTCAATAAATGTTTATTGTGCAGGCACATACTAATGTGCCTGCACAATAAACTAATGTACATATGCTAAGGTGTCATATTTAATTTTTCATATCTATAATGTATTATTTAAATATTTCATTTTAGGTATCACTGCTATTGATCCAAAGTACTGAGAAAGAAAATAAAATGAAAGAGTTAACATTTCTGCTAGAGGAGTCCAGAGATAAAGTTAATCAATTAGAGGAAAAGACAAGTAAGAATTTATATAAGAAAATATAACAATGTCTTATGTATTCCTCTTGTTATGTTTTAAATTTAGCTTTCATTACAATTTTTTTGTAATGCTTTCTAATGCTGTAATTCTCCACCTAGGTTGGAACAGTTGGAGGAGGGAATAATAGTCACTTAAGAAGATTTTTCAAAGTATATGTGCTCCTCTTTTCCCTTTTCATACTGTCACCTTCTTCAGAGTTTCAATAAGGTGCTCCATGAAAACAGGGATCTTTGTCTTTTTTTGTTCATTGATGCATTCCAAGTGCCTGGCATATATTAGGCACTCAAACATCTTATAAATAAATGAGTACTCTGGGAGCACTATGGAGGGAATTATTAATTATTCTTGGAGCAACGCATTTGGAAAGGCATTAAGGAAAAATTGTTAGTTAAACTAAACCTTAGATGATTAAAAGTTCACTAGACAATGAATTGGAGGAGGGAGTGTAGGCAGAAGAAATGGCTTGTGCAAGTCATGGAAGTGTGAAAATTAGGGTATATTTGAAACACTGATTGGTGTGTCTGTATATTTGAAACACTGATTGGTGTGTCTGTATCTTAAAGAACTCAGGTAAATGAGACTGGAAATAAAAATGTTTGGATCAGATTATGAAGGATCTTTAGTGTCATGTAATGTTTAGACTATCTTATTATTGAGTATTTTTCAACCTTGTTCAACTAGTAAGGCACTTGAAAGGGATACACTTTGTGAAATACTATGGTCCCTTTCAGAACATCATAGATATCTTGTGACATTTTTCACCTTTCTCTTAAAAATGTGGCAAATAATTATCTAGATCCTGCTAACCTATGCCTGCTCATTTCACCTTACTTTCACTACTATATCCTATACTCCAGATATACTGAAATTGTTTAACTTCCTTACCTTCTTTGTTCTTCCTATCTCACCATCATGCTTTTGGCTACTTACTCTGTCCAAAATGAACCTCCTACCTCCTCTCCAAATCTACTGGCTAAATTCTAGTGAACTCCTTATTGTTAAGCGTGGCTTAAGCATTACTTGTGTGTCTCCTGTGACCATGAGTGTCTTGAGGGCAGGCACTGTGTCTCACTAAATATCTTTGTAACTCTAGTGCCCAACATATTGCTATGTATATATAATAGGAGTTTAATAGGTGTTAGGATGAATGAATGTTTAATCTTATATAAACTGGAAACAACTTATTGGTAATAAATAACTAATACAATGTGATTCTGCAGACTTATAACCACTGAAATATATTAATTTAAGTTACTTTTCATTGTTTCCCATATGTATGTATCTTCCATTTGTTTTTCTCTTTGTTTCAACTTAGAGATCTTCTATTGACCTGTTACCTAACCCTGCCTTCTGCTGTGTCTAATTTGGTTTTAAACTCATTTACTGAATTCTTAACTTTAATCATATTTTTTCCTTCTAAATTTCCATTCAATTATTTTTCTTAAGATTCCAATTCTCTGGTTAATTCTCCTCTTTTAAAAATGACATTTCATCCTTTTTGAATATATTAATCATTGATATTTTATAACTATTCTCTTTTTATTTCAATATATGGCTCACCTGTTGGTCTGTTTCTTTTTAAAAAATGTGATAAAATACATATAACATAAAATTTACCATCTTAATCATTATTAAATGTACAGCTTAGTGGTGTAGCTACATTCACATTGTTATGCAGTCATCACTAATATTTATCTCCAGAACTCTTGCAACTCTTTCCATGTTGCAAAACTGAAACTCTGTACCCATTAAGCAGTAACTCCCCTTCCCTCCTCCCCTCAGCCCATTCTACTTTCTGTTCCTTTACAGTCTTACTTTTTAGTGATTTGTCCTTATCTTTTGGTGTGCCCAGTAATTTTTTGATTGAATTCCATTGTTATAAGAAAAGTTAGAGGCTCCGGGTGATATTGTCTTCTGTTTGCTAGGGAGAAATTGGGAGTGTGGTGGGCTGATTACTGTAATGCAATTAGAGGCTGAGCTGAATGAAGGGAAATAGTCAAGTTTATGAGGTTTTTTGAGTCTTCAGTTTTGTTTCTTCAGCTCTTTGAGACCCAATAAAACTATGCTCTTTTTTTTATCCCCTGGCAGTGGCCCTCTGCTGGGACCAAGCCAGCATTTAGACCTCTTGCTCATACCCAGAATCAGCAGATGTCAGCTGCACTTTGTCAGTTCAGTTATCAGGAGTTCTTTCTTAGGAATATTAGCCTCTTTTGTCCTTTCTGTTTTGGTTTGTTTCGTGTTTTCTAGTTATTTTCAGCATGAGAGTTGTTCTGTTACAGACTCTACTTCATTCTGCCTGGAACTATCCATTTAAATGAATTATGATCAGCTAATTTTTATTTTTAATATTTTCTTGCTATTACCTAATTTTTGTTGCTTGCCAATACTTGTTGCCTGCTAAAGAGTATCAGTGATCAGAGATTTAAGAAATAAATTTAAGGGGAGAAAATTTTGATTATTTTCTTTCTGTGTATTAAGAGTACTATACTTTTAAATAGGATTCTGTTTGGAGGGGGTTTGGGTTTTTTCATGAGGCCACATATCAGTCATCCTTGATTAAAACCCATTACTTTTTTTCATTCTCTTATCAACATTGGCTTTTCTCCCTGTCTTAACCTCCTATTGTTCCTCTACTTTCCAAACTTTGTCTTTGAAACCCTTGCCTTTCTTATGTAGCATATAACATTTTTTTCCCCTCAAAACCTATTAATGCAAGTTTTCTTTACCTTTTGGCTTTAATAAATTTGAGGTCTCTGCTTCCTCTGCTATCCTTTTGAATGGAAGCTGCACATTGTCCTACATTCCATGTATAATGCAGTTGGAAGGCAGTTGGAAACTCTTTTGGATGTATATTACCACTTTCAAACCATTACTCATTCTTTCATCCGTTCAACTTTTATTAACCTCCTTTCTATTCTGTGTCAGGCACAAAGCTAATTATGGGGAACGCAATTATTTATTATTGCATCCCTGCTTTCTGGAAGAGAATTACTGTCTATTTCTAATATGTCAAAGAGTTTTATAATGGATATTGACTTATCAAATGTGCTTTTTTTTGGCATATAATGAGATTGTCATATGGTTTTCTTCCTTTAATTTATTAGTGATTATTTTCTAATGTTAAACCTAATTTTCTAATATAAACTTTTTATCCCTGGTTATGAATCTACTTTTATTATTATTTTTATATGTTGTTTTATTCAATTTTACATATTGTTTGATTAAGGTTATTTTGGGGACTTTTTTGGCATCCACATTCATAAATTAGATTGGTTTGTAATTTTTTTCTCATACTTTCTTTACCAGATGTTAATGTTGAGTATATCCTAGCCTAAAAATGAGTATAGAAGTGTTTTCTTATTTTGTATATTCTGAAAGAGGTTAAGTATGGTTTGGGTTATTTCTTCCCTGAATGTTTGGTAGAATTCACTGGTCAAGTAATCTGTCCTAGATTTATTAATTTTAGGGGTGATTTTTAAATTTCTGGTTTCATTCCTCTAATGGTTTGGAAATATACGGATTTTCTATATCTTCTGGAATCAGTTTTGTTCCATTAGTTTTTTCCTAGGGGTTTTTACTTATAAATTTTCTAAATTTTTTTGCATAAATTTGTTTTTAGTTTCCCTTTAGTCTTTTTAATATTTTGGCTTTGTAATCTTCTCTAGTGTATGTTTGATTTCTATTTCATTATATTTGTAATCTTATCATCATTATTTCCTTCCTTCTACCTACTTTGTGTTTATTTTTCTAACTTCTTCAGATAAATTTTTAGCTTATTTATGCTTATTTTAATATATGCATTTAAGTCTGCAATATTTTCTCTAAATACTGCATTAGCTGTATCTCACACTTTTAATATATGTTCTTTTAATTATTGTTGTGTTAAAAGTATTTTATTATTTCCTTTGGGATTTCTTCTTTGATCATTAGGTTATTTGGAAACGTGCTTATTTTTCAACCAGACGGTGATTTTCTAATTGTTACAAAAAATAGATTTATAGCCTAATTGCATTGCATTTTCTATAGTTATTGGCTGGAATACCCAAAAATGTGTACTAGATGAAGTTGGCTAATCACTTGTTCAATTACTTTGAATTTTTGATGATTTTTTGTCTGATTCTCTATGAATTATTAAAAGTAACATGTTAAAATCTTTTATTGTTTGCTGATTTTTAAATTTATTCTTTTATTTCAGTTGGTTAGTGTTTTCTCTATTTAGAGACTATGTTTTAGGTGCATACAGATTTAAATATGTTATATGTCCTTGGTGAATTGTATTTTTTTAATCAATATGAAGTGAATCTATTTATCTTTGTAATGCTATTTGTCGTAAAATTTTTTTCCTTATATTAAAATAACTCAACATGTTTTATTTCTGACTTCGTAGCTCTGGGATGAATACCCAGGAGTGCAATTGCTCAATTGTATGGTAATTGCATATTTAGTTTCAAAAGATACTGACAAACTTTTCCAGAGTGGCTATAACATTTTATAGTTTTACCAGCTATGTGTGTGCCATCCTGTGAGAATTTGGTGTTGTCATTTTTATTTTAACTATTCTAATAACTGTGTAGAGATATCATGTGGCTTTAATTTGCATTTCCCTGATGGCTGATGATCTTGAACATCTCTTTGGTGCTTATTTGCCAGTTAATATCTTCTTCAGTAAAATCTCTCTTTGTGTCTTTTACCCATATTCTAATTGGATTATTTGCTTTTTTATTGTTGAGTTTTCTTTATATATTCTAGATAATAGTCCTTTGTTAGAATTGTGGTTTGCAAATATTGTCTCCCAGTCTGTAGGTTTGTCTTTTCATCCTCTTTTAAAACTATGCATATTTTTAATATCTTTCCAGTATAAAATCAAGGTCTATATCATTTGGTAAGTGTTACATCTTATGCTATAATTTCCTAATTGGCTTACACATGTACTTTTTATTTATTTATTTATTTATTTATTTATGTCTGCATTGAGTCTTTGCTGATGCGTGCAGGCTTTTCTCTAGTTGTGGCGAGTGGAGGCTACTCTTCATTGCGGTGCGTGGGCTTTTCATTGCAGTGGCTTCTCTTGTTGTGGAGCACGGGCTCTAGGTGCACGGGCTTCAGTAGTTGTGCCACATGGGCTCAGTAGTTGTGGCTCGCGGGCTCTAGAGTGCAGGCTCAGTAGTTGTGGCGCATGGGCTTAGTTGCTCTGCGGCATGTGGGATCTTCCCAGAGCAGGCTCAAACCCGTGTCCCCTGCATTGGCAGGCGGATTCTAAACCACTGCACCACAGAGAAGTCCCTACACATGTACTTCTAATAAATAATCAATTCCAATGTTTTCAAACAAATTGCACATTAAAGTGCCTGTTTTACTGCACACTTGCTGAAACTGAATGTAGTAATTAGTTTGTACAAATGTGATGGGTGAAATATATATTATAGTAGGTTTTAATTTGCAGATATATGATTTGTAATGAAATTGTGCATCCTTACCTGTTATTACAGATATTTCATTTCTTTTTTGGGAATTATATTTCTCCTGGTATTTATAATAAATTGTCTTTTTATTGAGTTGTAGAGGCTTTCTATATATGTATGGTATTAATCTTTTCATTTTTTTTAACTGCCTTTATTGTTAACTTTCAAACTGCCTATATTATTAAATGTGAAGTGAGTTTCTTATAGCCAGCTTGTAGTTAAAGAAAAAATTCTGTCAATCTCTTTTAATTGATGTATTTAGACCATTTAAATCTAATGTAATATGGGGATATATGTATACATATAGCTGATTCACTTTGTTGTACAGCAGAAACTAACACAACATTGTAAAGCAGTTATACTCCAATGAAGATATTAAAAAAATTAAAAAAGAAATTAAATTTAATGTAATTATTGATATGTTAAGGCTTAAGTCTGCCTTTTTCTTTTCTTTGATTTTTGTTTCTGTTTTCTATTTTCTGCATTCTTGTGTGTTACTTGAAAATTTTTTAGAATTCCATTTTGACTTAGGTATATGTTTTTATGTGTATTTCTCTATAGATTTTTTTAGTGACTGCTCTAGATATTTTACATATTTTATATACATATATATTAATGCAGTCTACTGGTGTTGCCATTTTACCAGTTCCAGTGAAGTAGGGAGCTTTCCTCCCTTTTATGCTTTTACTCTCCCCATTTATGGTATAATTGCCTTAAATATTTCCTTTACATACATATAGAACCACATGAGGCGATGTTATATATATATTTTTAACATCTGTATTGGAGTATAATTACTTTACAATGGTGTGTTAGTTTCTGCTTTATAACAAAGTAAATCAGTTATACATACACATATGTCCCCATATCTCTTCCCTCTTGCATCGCCCTCCCTCCCACCCTCCCTATCCCATCCCTCTAGGTGGTCACAAAGTACTGAGCTGATCTCCCTGTGCTATGCAGTTGCTTCCCACTAGCTATCTATTTTACATTTGGTAGTGTATATATGTCCATGCCACTCTCTCAATTTGTCCCAGCTTACCCTTCCCCCTTCCCGTATCCTCAAGTCCATTCTGTAGTAGGCCTGCATCTTTATTCCCATCTTGCCCCTAGCTTCTTCATGACCATTTTTTTTTCAGATTCCATATATATCTGTTAGCATATGGTATTTGTTTTTCTCTTTTTGACTTACTTCACTCTGTATGACAGTCTCTAGGTCCACCCACCTCACTACAAATAACTCAGTTTCGTTCCTTTTTATGGCTGAGTAATATTCCATTGTATATATGTGCCACATCTTCTTTATCCATTCATCTGTTGATGGACATTTAGATTGCTTCCATGTCCTGGCTATTGTAAATAGAGCTGCAATGAACATTTTGGTACATGACTCTTTTTGAATTATGGTTTTCTCAGGGTATATGCCCAGTACTGGGATTGCTGGGTCATATGGTGGTTCTATTTTTAGTATTTTAAGGAACGTCCATAGTGGCTGTATCAATTTACATTCCCACCAACAGTGCAAGAGGTTTCCCTTTTCTCCACACCCTCTCCAGCCTTTATGTGTGTAGATTTTTTGATGATGGCCATTCTGACCGGTGTGAGATGATATCTCATTGTAGTTTTGATTTGCACTTCTCTAATGATTAATGATGTTGATATAATATTTTGCTTCAACCATCAAACGCAATTTAGAAAACTCAAGAGAAGGAAAGCTCATTGTATTTACCCATATTTTTGTTTACCATGTTCTTCCTTCCTTCTTGATGTTCCAAGTCTCCTCTTTTCATTGTTTCCTTTCTGTTTAGAGGACTTCTTTAGACATTCATTTATGGTAAGTTGGCTTGCAACAAACTCTCTTAGTTTTCCTTCATCTGAGAATGTCTTGATTTCCTGAATGTCTTTTTTTCTGAAAGATATTTTTGCTGGTTAGAATTCTGGTTGACAGTTCCTTTCTTTTATAACTTGAAAAATATTGTGCCACATCCCTCTGGCTTCCATGATTTCTGATAAGAATTCCATTGTTATTCTGATTGTTTTACCCTGTATGTAAGATACCTTTAAGACATCTTTTTTCTCTGGCTTCTTTCAAGATTTTTTCTTTGTCTTTAGTTTTTAGAAGTGTAAATATAATGTGTCTTGGAATGTATTCTTTTGGTTTATTCTTTTTGAGGTTTGCTGAGCTTCTTGCAACTGTAGGTTTATGTGTTTTGCTAAACTGGGAAAATTTTAGCCATTATTTCTTTGAGTACTTTTTCAGCCTCATCCTTTTTCTCTTCTTCAGGTACTTCGATTACATGAATCTTAGATCTTTTGTTATACTCACACAGGTCCCGGAGGCTCTGTTAATTTTTTAAAAACTTTTAAAGGAGCATTTTTAGGCTCACAACAAAATTGAGAGGAGGGTACAGAGAATTCCCATATATCCCCCTGTTCCAACATATGCATAATCTCCCCCATTATCAACATCCCCCACCAGAATGGTACATTTGTTGTAACTGATGAATCTATTGATACATTGAGATGTCATTAGCACCCAAAGTCCACAGTTTACATTAGGGTTCACTACTGGCGTTGTACATTTTATAGGTTCGGTTAAATGTATAATGACATATATCCACCATTACAGTATAATACAGAGTATTTTCATTGCCCTAAAAGTCCTCTGTGTTTGGCCTGTTCATCCCTCCCTCCCTGCTAAACCCCTGGCAAGCACTGATCTTATTGTCTTCATAGTTTTGTCCTTTTTGTAATGTTATATAGTTGGAATTGTACAGTATGTAGCCTTTTTATATTGGCTTCTTTCACTTAGTAATATGCATTTAACTTTCCTCCATGTCTTTCATACCTTACTAGCTCATTTCCTTTTAGCACTGGTTAATATACCATTATCTGGATGTATACCATAGTTTATTTCTCCTTTTACCTACTGAAAGACATCTTGGTTGCTTCCAAGTTTTGGCAACTATGAATAAAACTGCTATAAACATCTGTGTGTAGGTTTTTGTGTGGACATAGTTGTGAACTCCTTTGGCTAAATACCAATGAGCACATTTTCTGGATTGTGTGGTAAGAATATGTTTAATTTTGTGAGAAACTGCCAAACTGTCTTCCAAAGTGGCTGTGTCATTTTCCATTCCCACCCAGCAATGAATGAGAGCTCCTGTGCTCCACATCTTCACCCGCATTTGATTTTGTTAGTGTTCTGAATTTTGGCCATTCTAAGAGGTATATAATGGTATCTATTGTTGTCTTAATTTATATTCCCTGATGACATATGATGTGGAGCATCATTTCATATGCTTACTTGCCATCTGTGTCTTCTTTGGTGAGATGTCCCTTAAGGTCTTTGTCCCATTTTTATATTGCATTGTTCGTTTTCTTACTGTGAGTTTTAAGAGTTCTTTGTATATTTTTAATAATAGTCCTTTATCAGATATGTCTTTGCAAGTATTTTCTCCCACTCTGTGAATTTTATTTTTATTCTCTTGACAGCATCTTTTTCAGAGCAGAAATTTTTAATTTTAATAAAGTCTGGGTTACAGTTCTTTCTCTCATAGATTGTGCCTTCAGAGTTGTATCTAAAAGGTCATCGCCAAACCTAAGGTCATCTAGATTTGCTGCTATGCTATTTTCTAGGAGTATTATAGTTTTACATTTTACATTTACATCTGTGATCCATTTTGAGGTAATTTTTTGTGATGAATGTAAGGTCTGTGTCTAGATTAATTTTTTTGTATGCGCATATTGTTCCAGCACCATTTGTTGAAAAGGCTATCTTTTTTGTTGTTGATTGCCTTTGCTCCTTTGTCAGAGATCACTTGACTGTATTTATGTGGGTCCATTTCTGGGTTCTCTATTCTGTTCTATTGATCTGTTTGTTCTTTTTCCAATACCACATAGTCTTGATTACTGTAGGTTTATAATAAGTCTTGAGGTCAGGTAGTGTCAATATTCCAGCTTTGTTCTTCTCCTTCAATATTGCATTGGCTATTTGGTTTTTTTTTGCCTCTCCATATAAACTTTAAAATCAGTTCTTTTTAATTGAAATATAGTTAATTTACAATGCTGTGTTAGTTTCAACTGTACAGCAAAGTGATTCAGTTATACATACATATATATATTCTTTTCCAGATTCTTTTCTATCATAGGTTGTTATAAGATATTGCATATAGTTCCCTGTACTATACAATAGGTCCTGTTGTTTACCTATTTTATATATAGTAGTGTATATATGTTAATCCCAAATTACTAATTTCTCTTGCCCCCCCTAAAATCAGTTTTTTAATATTCACAAAATAAATTGCTGGGATTTTGATTGGGATTGTATTGAATTTGTAGATCAAGTTGGGAAGAACTGAGATCTTGATAATATTGAGTCTTCCTATTCATTAACTTGGAATAACTCTTCATTTATTTAGTTGTTTGATTTCTTTAATCAGAGTTTTGTAGTTTTCCTCATATAGATATGGTACATATTTTGTTAGATTTATACCTAAGTATTTCAGTTTTTAGGTGCTGATATGAATGATACTGTATTTTAAATTTCCACTTGTTCATTGCTGGTATATAAGGAAGCAGTTGACTTTTGTATATTAACCTTGTATCCTGCAACCTTGCTGTAATTTCTTATTAGTTCCAGTTTTTTGGGTTGATTCTTTTGGAATTTCTACATGGACATTTATGTCATCTGTGAACAAAGGTAGCTTTATTTCTTCTTTCGCAATCCGTATACCTTTTATTTCTTTTTCTTATCTTATTGCATTACCTAGGACATTTAGTACAGCATTGAAAAGAAATGGTGAGAAGGGCTTCCTTACCTTGTTCCTGATCTTAGTGGGAAAGCTTCTGGTTTCTCCCCATTAAATATGATGTTAGCTGTAATTTTTTGGTAGATATTCTTTGTCAGGTTTAGGAAGTTCCCCTCTATTCCTAGTTTACTGAGAGTTTTTAACATGAATGTGTGTTAAGATTTTGTCAAATGTTTTTTATGCATCTATTAATATGACCATGTGATTTTTCTTCTTTATCCTGTTGATGTGATAGATTACATTAATTGATTTACAAGTGTTGAACTATCCTTGCATACTTGGGATAAATACCTATTGGTTGTGTATAATTCTTTTTATACATTATTGGATTAAATTTGCTACTTTTTGTTGAGGATTGTTGCATCTATGTTTGTGATAGATATTGGTCTGTAATTTTCTTTTCTTGTAATGTCTTTATGTTGTTTGCGTATTAGGGTAGGGCTGGCCACATGAGTTAGGAAGTATTCTTTCTGTTTTTTGGGTTTTTTTTTCTTCTGAAAGGTACAGGTTTCTTTTGATTAGTGTTAGCATGGTATATATTTCTCCATTCATTTTCTTTTAATCTACTGTGTCTTTATATTTAAAGTGGATTTCTTATACATAACATAGAGTTGGGTCTTGTTTTTTGCATCCATTCTGACACTCTTTTTTGATTGATTTATTTAGACCATTGATGGTTAAAGTGATTGTTGATACAGTTGGATTAATATCTACCATATTTGTTACTGTTTCTATTTGTTTCCCTTGTTCTTTGTTTTCTGCCTTTTGTAGTTTTTTTTTTTTTTTTTTTTTTTTAACATCTTTATTGGAGTATAACTGTTTTACAATAGTGTGTTAGTTTCTCCTTTACAACAAAGTGAATCAGTTATACATATACATATGTTCCCATATCTCTTCCCTCTTGTGTGTAGTTTTAATTGAGCATTTTATGTGATTATGTTTTTCTCCTTACTTAGCATATCAGTTACACTGCTTTTTTTTTCACCTTTTTTTAGTGGTTGCTCTAGACTTTGTGATATACATTTGCAGCTAATCTAAGTCCACTTTCAGTTATCACTGTACCAAAATGATCCTAATTTCTACCTCCTGTACCTTGTATCATTTCTGTCATTCATTTTTCCTATATGTAAGCATACACACAACGGCATATATATAACTGAATACATTGTTGCTCTTCTTATTTCAAACAAAGCTATCTGTTGAATCAATTAGGAAAAATAAAAGTTTTATTTTGCCTTCACTATTCCTTTTTCTATGCTCTTCCTTTTTTAATGTAGAACCAAGTTTCCAACCTATATTATTTTCCTTCTGTATAAGAACTTCCTTTAAAATTTCTTGAAAGAGAGATCTGTGGCAATAAATTCCCTCAATTATTGTTTATTTGAGAAAGGCTTTATTTCACCTTCACTTTTGAAGGATAATTTTGCAGGTACAGAATTCTAGGTTGTGGCTTTTTTCTGTCAACACTTTAAATATTTCACTCCACTCTTTTCTTGCTCACGTGGTTGCTGTGGAAAAGTTAGATGTAGTTCTTATCTTTGTTTCTCCACAGGGAAAGTGTTTTTTACCTCTAATTTCCTTCAGGATTTTTTCTTTATCTTTGATTTTCTGTAGCTTGAGTATGATTGCCTAGGTATAGTTGTTTTTTACATTTATCCTGCTTGCTGTTCTCTGAGTTTCCTGGATCTGTGGTTGTTGTATGACATTGATTTGGGGGAAATTATTGTTTCAGCTATTTCTTTTGATACTTTCTTCTCTTTCTGGTATTTCCGTTATGTGTATGTTACACCTTTTGTAGTTGTCTGCAGTTCTTGGATAGTCTATTCTGTTTTTGTTTTTTTTTAAATCCTTTTGCTCTTGGCTTTTTAGTTTTGCAGGTTTCTATTCATATATCCTCAAGCTCAGAGATTCTTTCTTCAGCCAAGTCCAGTCTGTCTACTAATAAATCCATCAAAGGCATTCTGCATTTCTTTTTAAAAAAATTTTAAAAGTAAAAAAAAAATTTATTTTATATTGGAGTCTAGTTGATTAACAATGTTGTGTTAGTTTCAGGTGTATAGCAAAGTGATTTAGTTATACATATACATGTATGTATGCCTTTTCAAATTCTTTTCCCATTTAGGTTATTACGGAGTATTGAGTAGAGTTCCCTGAGCTATTTGTGTCTTCTTCAATTTCTTTCGTTAATGTCTTTTTTTTTACCTTGATTTAAAAAAATTTTTTTATTGGAGTATAGTTGACTTACAATTTTGTGTTACTTTCTGATGTACAGCAAAGTGAACCAGTTATAAATATATATATATCTCCACTCTTTTTTAGATTCTTTTCCCATATAGGCCATTACAGAATATTGAGTAGAGTTCCCTGTGCTATACAGTAGGCCCTTATTAGTTGTCTATTTTATATATCGTAGTGTGTATATGTCAGTGCCACTCTCCTAATTTTACCGTCCCCTCCTTCTCCCCCACTCCCTGGTAACTATAAGATTGTTTTCTACATCTGTGATTCTATTTCTGTTTTGTAAATAAGTTTATTTGTACCCTTTTTTTAGATTCCACATATAAGTGATATCATACGATATTTGTCCTTCTCTGTCTGACTTACTTCATTCAGTATGACAATCTGTAGGTCCATACATGTTGCTGCAAATGGCATTATTCATTCTTTTTTCTGGCTGAGTAATATTCTGTTGTATATATGTACCAGATCTTCTTTATACATTCCTCTTTCAATGGACATTTAGGTTGTTTCCATGTCCTGGCTATTGTAAATAGTGCACAATGAACACTGGGGTGCGTGTATCTTTTCGAATTATGGTTTTCTCTGGATATATGCCCAGGAGTGGGATCGCTAGATCATATGGTAGCTCTATTTTTAGTTTAGTAAGGAACCTCTATACTGTTCTCCACAGTGGCTTGTAGCAATTTACATTCCCACCAACAGTGTGGTGGGAATGTAAATTCTTCACACCCTCCCCAGCATTTATTGTTTGTAGATTTTTTGATGATGGCCATTCTGAGCGGTGTGAGGTGATACCTCATTATAGTTTTAATTTGCATTTCTGTAATAATTAGCAATGTTGAGCATCTTTTCATGTGCTTTTTGGCCATCTTTATGTCTTCTTTGGAGAAATGTCTATTTAGACCTTCCACCCATATTTTGATTGGGTTGTTTGTTTTTTTGTTATTGAGCTGCATGAGCTGTTTGTATATTTTTGGAGATTAATCCCTTGTCAGTTGCTTCATTTGCAAATATTTTCTCCCAATCTGTGCATTGTCTTTTTGTTTTGCTTATGGTTTCCTTTGCTGTGCAAACACTGTTAAGTTTATTTAGGTCCCACTTGTTTAGTTTTGTTTTTATTTTCTTTTCTCTAGGAGGTGGATCCAAAAAGATATTGCTGCGATTTATGTCAGAGAGTGTTCTACCTATATTTTCCTCTAAGAGTTTTGTAGTATGCGGCCTTACATTTAAGTCTTTAATCCATTTTGAGTTTATTTTTGGGTATTGTGTTAAAGAATGTTGTAATTTCATTTTTTTACATGTAGCTGTTCAGTTTTCTCAGCACCATTTATTGAAGAGACTGTTTCTTCTCCATTGTATAGTCTTGCCTACTTTGTCATAGATGAATTGATCATAGGTGCGTGGGTTTATTTCTGGGCTTTCTATCCTGTTCCATTGATCTATGTTTCTGTTTTTGTGCCAGTATTATACTGTTTTGATTATTATAGCTTTGTAGTATAGTCTGAAGTCAGGTAGCTGGATTCCTCCAGCTCTGTTTTTCTTTCTCAAGATTGCTCTGACTACTAGGGGTCTTTTGTGTTCTCAAACAAATTTTAAGATTTTTTTGTTCTAGTTCTGTGAAAAATGCCATTGGTAATTTGATAAGGATTACATTGAATCTGTAGATTGCCTTGGGTAGTATAGTCATTTTGACAATATTGATTCTTCCAATCCAAGAACATGGTACATCTCTCCATCTGTTTATGTCATCTTTGTTTTGTTTCACCAACGTCTTACAGTTTTCAGAGTATAGTAAGTCCCCTACATATGAATGAGTTCCTTTCCAAGAGCATATTCATAAGTCCAATTTGTTCATAAGTCCAACAAAGTTAGCCTCGGTACCCAACTAACACAATAATATTGTGCTGTACTGTAATAGGTTTACAATACGTTTCACACAAATAATACATAAAAACAAAAACCAAAAACAAAATATTTTTAATCTTACAGTACAGTACCTTGAAAAGTACAGTAGTACTGTAGAACAGCTGGCATACAGGGGCTGGCATTGGGTGAACAGGCAAGATGAGTTACTGACTGGAGGAGGAAGAGGAGGTGGGAGATGGTAGAGCTGAATGATCACCAGCAATAGGAGATGGAGGGAAAGCTGCAAGTTTACTCATGTCTGACATTGTTGGAATGCACATTAACATCTTTGAAAGTGCACAACTTGAAGGTTCATATGTAGGGGACTTACTGTACAGATCTTTTGCCTCCTTAGGTAGGTTTATTCCTAGATATTTTATTCTTTTTGACGTGATAGTAAATGAGATTGTTTCCTTAATTTCTCTTTCTGATCTTTCGTTGTTAATGTATAGGAATGCAACAGATTTCTGCGTATTAATTTTGTATCCTGCAACTTTACCAAATTCATCGATGATCTCTAGTCATTTTCTGGTAGCATCTTTAGGATTTTCCATGTATAGTATCATGTCATCTGCAAACAGTGACAGCTTTACTTCTTCTTTTCCAGTTTGGATTCCTCTTTTTTCTTTTTCTTCTCTGATTGCTGTGGCTAGGACTTCCAAAACTATGTTGAATAAAAGTGGCAAGAGTGGACATCCTTGTCTTGTTCCTGATCTTAGAGGAAATGCTTTCAGTTTTTCACCATTGAGAATAATGTTTGCTCTGGGTTTGTCATATATGGTCTTTATTATGTTGAGGTATGTTTTCTCTGTGCCCACTTCCTGGAGAGTTTTTATCATAAATGGGTGTTGAATTTTGTCAAAAGCTTTTTCTGCATCTATTGAGATGATCATACGGTTTTTCTTCTTCAGTTTGTTAATATGGTGTATCACATTGATTGATTTGCATATATTGAAG